>NW_021620926.1:2359827-2450850 GCF_004785775.1 Grammomys surdaster
CTCTCTCTCTCTCTCTCTCTCTCTCTCTCTCTCTCTCTCTCTCTCTCTCTCAGTGTGTGTGTGTGTGTGTGTGTGTGCTGTTATTTGAAAAACTTTCTGAAAAAGTGATCCATGAAGTAAACTGGTAAGTTAAGTTTGGTGTCCTCAAAAGAAGGACTGGCAACAAGAGTCTTCCCAGTAGAGGGGATCAGAGGAGCAGGAAACCAAGAAAACACTGGGGAAAAGGCATTAGACTTTGCCCTGTGGGTATGGGGGAAGGAAATGAGCTGAAGATCTGGTTAACAAGTCTTTGCAAACTGAAGCTGTTTACACCTGCTAGACTCAATCAGGTGGAGGTAAACTGACTTTGAGAGTAGTGGCTATTGATCTTGGGCTTGGTGGAAGTGGACACTGTGATGGATGATTGACACTGGCAATAGACAAGCTATGTGGATCTATAAAGAAAGGTCCTGGGGCAGGCCTGAGAACCTAGAGACCACTGAACACCATGGAGATAACTGGAATGATAAATGGTTATTTTAGGAGCAACTTTTTGAGATAGTTATCATAAAGCTCTCACTTTCTAGTTTGCTTAGTTAGGCTTAGCATGGAAATGCTATGAGAGAAGCTAAGATACAGATGAAAAAATAATTGGATAACTAGAAGTAAGGTCTGGATTACTTTAGGAGAGAAGAGAATACAAAAATGGGTGAGAAAATGGGATATAAATCTAGTGAACGTGAAACTGAAGGCACTCTGGGCAGCAAAGGAAAAGTATCATGCAGGGTGGAGAAGATGGCTCCGTGGGTAAAGTGGTTTTTGTACAGACATGATCTCCTATGTTTGGATCCCTAGAATCCAGGGTGAAAGGTGTGAGTGGTAGCATGCACCTGTGACCTCAGTGCTGGGAGGGGAGGAGTAAGATCACTGACTATTGTTTCTGGATAAATGATATCCTGTGTCCAAAAAATAAAGGTAGAGAGTGACTGAGGAAGGTACCAACAGTCAGATGCTACAAGTGTGCTTGCCCATAGTAACACACACACACACATACACACACACAGTCATATATATATGGTCACATATATATACTCTTTGTCTTAATAACAAATCTGGACAGAGAAAAAGTAAGCTTCATAGTTTACATTTTTACCATGTGTATGCATCTTTTCAGTGTGTGTTGCTATAACAAAATACCTGACGGTGGATACTTTTTAAAGAGTAGATGTGCATTCTTAATAGTTCTGGAGTCTGGAACATCAGTGTCATTGATATCATCAGATGCATACTGAGGGTTTCCCTAGCTGCATCCTCACACGGCGGCACAGTGAAAGACTAAAAGGAGTCTAATCTGTTTATGAGTGGCAAGAATTCATATGAGCCTTTTCGTAAGGGCGTGAATCAACTGCTAAAGACCACCCTCTTACTACTCTTCACATGTGGACTAAGTTTTGGGGTGAATTTGGAAGAGACACCATCATAGCAATCATCACCAGTACATAAATTGTTATCTCTGAAGTATTTGATCAATGACCAGACAGATAAACACCCATCAGAAACATGGAAAGGACAAGTCAGAAGAGGGTTGAAGAGTCTGCCAAGTTCACTGGGAGGGCTTTGTAAAGAACATGGACCATGGGTTTCATATTTGAAGTTGACTAACACAACCAGATACTTCTTTGCTCTTCTTAATAGTCCTGCCTCTTGGAGCCTTTCTGACTTCTTACTCACTTCCTCATACACATGTGATATATACATACATACATACATATACATATACATATATATATACATATACATATACATATACATATACATATATGTGTATATACACACACACACACACACACACACACACACACACACACACACACACATATATATATATATATATATATATATATATATATATATATATATATGTATGGTCACACACACACACATATGGTCTTCCTTTGATAGTAAGTCTCCTCAACATAAGTGAGTTTGAAAGAAATGGTTAGGGTCAGCATTGATAAGGTGCAATCAAGCTGCTGATACTGAGAAGTGAGAGTGCAGACGGCTATGGTTTTCAGTAGGTACAGAATGGTTATTGCGAAAGGATGAGTTTCACAAAAGGAGACATTTGACTGACTTTGCAGACCAGACCCAGTGCTATCGGAACAATCTGTGGGACAGCTTGTCCTGATAAGCAAAATCAAAATCAAGTGACGTTAAGCATTCCTCTGTGGATACAGTAGGATAAAAGTATGGCAGAGTTTACCTTTCTCAAGAGACTTCACTAATTGGTTTTCAGAGTGTGTGAGTGTGTATGTGTTGTACATGCTTGTTTGTACAGTTTGCACTTGTGTGGGCACATGTGTGTGTTGTGTGTGTGTTGTGTTATGTGTTTGTGTGTACACTTGTGTATGGAAGCTCGAAGTTTACTCTGGATATCATCTTTGACTACTTTCCACTTCACTGGTGGAGGGAAGCTCCTTCACTGAGCCCAGGATTTACCAGTTCTGCCTAGTCTATCTAGTCAGCCAACTTCCCCTATGAATGAATACTATGCATGCCTACCAAGTGCTGGGATTCCACTTGGCTACCATGCCTACTGAGCTGCTTCAAGAGATGTGTGGAATGTCACTTTTATCCTCACTCACGTGGGGCAAGTTCTTTACCCACTCAGCCATCTCTTAAGCTCTTAATTTTTCTAACAGTATAATTTACACCCAGTTCTCATATAAAACAGCAAAAAAAAAAAAGTCAAGGTAAATATCCAGGTTAAAAGTCAACATTCAGGCATCTGTAGGTGCTTTGGTTAAAAAAAATATCCTTTACTCTTTGACTTTGAAAAACTTGAAGCTAAATACAAAGTTTATATACTTAAGCTATAATTTTATTCTATCAAGGTCAAATTTCCAAGCAAAACAGTAGTAGAAAGTTGCCCATATTTTATACAGTTCTCAACTGACACCCCTTAAAATATTATATATTATATGACTATAAATTGTTATATATTGGTATACACATACACATATCATTTGAAAATAATTTTTATTCTTATGGAGTGAATCTACTTTAAAACAGATCAATTAAGGAACTTGTTCTATAATTTAAATTGAATTAACTTAGAAGAAATTATTAAGAGTTTAATGCAATTTAATTTTCTGGGTTCAGCTCAGCACACACCTTTTAAATGGCTGTCATGTTCAAGGTTAGATGCACGGAGGACACAAAGATAAAGTGGTTTTTGTCCTTGTTCCAGGGAAAGGCCCTACAGTGCTTGAGTGGTGTGTGTTAAGTGCTGACCCTGAGAACTGCAGGGGGTATGAACCTAAGGAGGGAGCCATATTGAAACACAAGGCAGGGAGGCTTGCTAGAGAAAATGAGTTCGGAGTGAGAATTAGCTAAGGGACAACCAAGAAACAAGCTTCTTGGTCTGAGAGGAGTGTGACAAAGTGGGTTTCATTAGGCAGATTTTAATCACTAAGAGAAATCCATCTGTCCCCAGTATATGAAGAATGGTGGATCCAGGCAAGTGTGTATATGGTAGAATACCTATTATGAAATTATGCTTATCTGGTGTGTGTGTGTGTGTGTGTGTGTGTGTGTGTGTGTGTGTGCTGTATTTCACCTTAAAATGGCTCTAAGTCACAAGGCAAAGTCTATTTAGAGGCCATGTTACTATTCCAAGAGAGGTAATGAGAGAGGATGCAGCTGCTGTATAGCTAGGGCAGAACTGAGTCTACCCCAAGATGTCCATGTACTTTATGGAGATCATGGACAAATGGTTTAAATCAGTTTTCATTCAGAGCCTGAGACTTTGAACATAGTTTAGAACCCACTGCTTTCCTGTACTGAACCTTATTAGTGCACTTCCCAGCACTTGTGATTGGCAATCATCGTCCTGGAAGCCTGAGTATATTTACTCCCACTATGACTGCTTTGGGGATTTGTCTATGGCTGACTTGTATACTACCTAGGTATTTGGTAACATTGAAAACACTGAGACTCTTGAAGTGATTGGTAATTGCTTAGTGTCTTTTTACTTTCCTGAGTAATCATGTGTGTGATTATCTTGGGAAGTTCTATAGATCCCAAGCTCTTTTTATATGAATGTCTAGATCAGATACCGAGTTTTCTGGGCTCTTCTGATTTTTCACTGTAACGTCTTACCCATATTCATACAAACAAGGGCCAACCATCCTAGATTCCAATAACAATGAAGATGGCACGAATGAAAAGGACCAGTGCTTATAGTATGATGGACAATGTCCTGGGTGACTGACAGTTGCATTACTGATGTACATTTCACGGAAACTTCCATTTGATGACAGTTAATTTTTATGAGGCAGCAACTACATAATAGGTTTGGCTAGGCTTTTTCATACAATATACGCGTGTTCCACATAAATATATGGAGTGCTTTTATCCCCATGTTAGAGAAGAAGGTAAGAAATCTTACGCTAAATGACCAAGTTTACACAGAGAGCAAACTGCAGTTAACCTCAGATTTCTGTTCCCCATTCCGGAACTAAATAGATTGATAGATTTATAAGCCCTGCTGCCACTCCTAGTATCAGAGTCACTAATGCTGGCTAACATGTCTGGTCCATGCTTTACCTCCATTTCTGCAGGTTGTATGTATTTTCCAGTTCCTTTTATCCTTCATCTATGACTTGGTTTACTTGTTTTGTGTTAAAGTCAATGAATTGAGATTGGAAAAACTCGCAGCGTGGAGGAAGACACGAAAATAAATATGACAGTAAAATTATTGTTGAAAGAAAGGTGTAGGGTCAGGATCAGAAGACAGGAGCTGCTGCCTGCATCAGACATAAGTCATGATCCTAACAAATATGACAATCCAACCAGAGGCCAGGGGATTGAGCATGACTACATGACATACTTAGGGAGACATCACAGTTTCAACAAGGGTGGTGACACTGTAGAAGATCAGAGGGATGCCACAGGGCTTTGGAAACAAGATCACCAAAGAGCCTATAAATTCTGCTGAATGGTTCAGCATTTATGCTGTGAGACAAGATTGATTTGGATGAAGCCTGGTAATTCTCAGCCAGGTAGAATTTATATTAGTAGATGGTAGAAACCGTAGCTTCTACTTTGGTGAGAGGGTTATTCCTTGTGACAACATGTTAATAATATGTGGGGCAGGGCCCAGGAATATAGCTCATTGGCAGAACACTTGTCTAGCATTAGGGAGATCCTCTGTTTGATTCCCAGAATCACAAAGATAATACTATCCTGGTTAGTTTTTATTGCCAACTTGACACCATCAAGAATCACCTGGGGGACTCTTAACTGAGAGATTGCCCAGACTTGATTGGTGGATGGTGAAGTCTGTGGGGAATTATCTTCATTGTTGGTTGATATGGTAGAATACAGCCTATTGTAGGTGGTGATCCCCCAGCAGGTGGTCCTGAGTTATACAATAAAGCTCGTTAACCAAGAGCCAGAAAGAGCAAGCCAGTAAACTATGTTCCCCAGTGGTTTCTGCTTCAGTTCCTGCCTCCTGTTTCCTGCTTCATTTTCTGCCCCGAATTTGCTCAGCAGTATACTGTTATTTGGAAATACAACTGAAATAAAACTGTTCCACCCCTAAGCTTGTTTTATTCATTGTTTTATCACAGCAACAGAAGAGCAAACCAATTCAATTATTTTACAAGAGAGAATCTCAGCAACTTTTGTTGAGTGGAAAATTATTATCTTCTAATATACGTTTGTTTAGGAAATTTCCAGGAGGCTGACTGTAATGTACAGCATCACGTTCCAAGTGGTCAGTACTTCTGCAGCTTTTACTGTCAGCCCCGGATGCTGAGTGGTAGTTAGTTTAAGATGCATATTTGAGAGCATCTGAGTTCCTCACTCAGAATGCTGCACACGTGTCAGGGATTACTGAGTTTGCAGCCACCTCTGCCCAGGAGCTTTACTCCTGTGACTAGGTTGGTCTTCACCCCATAAATCTAGGGTGCTGACTCATCATTATTCCACACTCTGTATGTGGAAATCACTTGGCAATTGAAAATGACTCCAGGAAAAGATCTGGGGAAGTTTTAGGACTGAGGACTTTATTTCATATTTTGTAATGAACATTGACATTTGCAAAATTTGACTATGCTCTCAGCCAAAGAAACATTCTTTTTTGGGGAGTGGGGGTGGGGATCAGTAGATCACAGAATTTCTTCCCTGCTGGTTTTCCAACAGCCTGGGACATCAGTCTTCATTCCCTACCCTACCACCATGCCATCATCCCTGGGAAAGGTAACATGTATCAGAGTAATTCAGGAGCCAAGGTGTGGATGGGAAGGATCTGACAGATGGTTCTGATGCTCCTTTGATGGCCTTCCTTTCACTCTCAATCATGGATCCTGAGTGTGAGGGGTTTGCTCTTCGTAGTACAAAAATAGAAAATGTGTTCTTGATGTCCACGTGGTCCCTTCTTTTGGACTCATTATTTCTTTATACATATCTAAATGGAGGTTGACAACTTCACTTTCTCATGCAGCTGAAGTAGAAGCCAAAGGGTGTTTGGATGGCTCTAGGTGTTTGATTTCTGGCTTTCTTAGGGATTCTGACTCTCCTCTCACTGCTTTGAGATAAAAGGGAACCAGGTGTTTTCTTGTTAAAGATCAAGACAATCAGGATGGTAATTCAGGACATGACTTTGATCACTGTGGGGGAGAAGAGGCAGCCATGTGACAGTTTTCTATTAGCCACAGTGTGTCATTTTTATGTAGCTGTCAGAGAGGGCATTTCATTTCATGCCTATTTGTGATTTCTTTGTTGTTTTGCCAGTTTTAAATCCCTGGCACCATCCTCAGTAAACTGAATGAGGCTATTATAAGTGTGTGTTTTCATGCTAAGGAAAGCCAATATTTCAAATGCTTCCTGGACCCCCTCACTATTCTTCACAAGCAGTAATTTTACTCAATTTCTGTACAATGATGCTGAGAAAATAGATGGTCTATTCCCATTTAGAGATGAAAATTCCAGACACAGGAAGGTTAAGTATCTAACCCTTGTTAGACTGCTCATGAGCATTAGGGGAGCTGGGGTTTATATCTAGGCAGCCAGTGGGGACAGAATAAAGAAGGGAAGCTGAACTTAAAGGAAAAGTCTTCCTCCATCTTAAAAAGGGCAGGGTTTGCATATGAAAATGCATATTTTGCTCAGTCCTGAAAGCTGTCCTCTCTTAGTGGTTGGAGTTTTATTTCTTACATATAACTGCTCTCTGGTCCTTACCTTTATGAACTAGAGTCAGCCTGTGAGGGGAAGCAGATTGAACAGCAGGAGAGGTGCTCTATGGTTGTTGAGGAGACCAGCAGAGATCTAGCCCAAAGCTGGTAACTTCCCTCAGGATGCAGTCAGCCTTCTCCCTTTGTAATCTGCCCCTTTATATGCTTCTCAATTAGAGGTGCATCTCACTCTGACTTTCTCCAGAATGTGTAGGGAAGAAGCTACACCCTCATGGGTGAATAAACCTCTGCATCCCATGGAGACAATTTTAGAGCATATCACAGTATGTTGTATATATTCAGTCAGATTTACGGCTCCCAAGATACTTTTTTTTCCCACAGGTGCATGCTGGTCTCAAAGATAATCCAAAGGCACACATATTTTAAGACTCTTGTGATTCTCAAGGGTCTTGGGAAGGGGGTTTAAATTGCACCAGAGAACAAGATAAGGCAGGGATAGCTTTTAATACCTGAGTATTAGTAATGAACAGTCTCTTCCTAAATATCTGGCACTCTTAAAGAACGTGTAGGACACTGAGTAAGTTTTGAACAGAGACACACTTTTTTCTTTCATCAACAAAGGGGAAATTGATATAAAGAGGTCCTTTGTTTGAGTGCTGAAAAGCCTCAGCCATGGGAAGCCCCAAAGACCCATAATGTGGGAAGTAACATCCCTTATGGATTCCATACATCTAAGTTCCTATGTGTGGACAGCCCAGTGTTATTGAAGCATGGCTGAAATGAAAGGCAGTTAGTAGTATTAGGATCTAATAGCTCATTTGAATATTACAGTATCATATTTGAAAATACAGGGTAGTTCCTATAAGCAAACTTTTGTCACTGAGATCTGAGAAGACTGATTGGCAGTGGCTGCTCCTCTGTTAGCATCACCATGCTACTAGAAATTCGTCAAATACACACATTGAGTGATGCTAAGCAAATAGGCTAAGAGGAATCTCTACTTGCCTCTTTGATGAGGTTCATAAATCTGGGTCCAAGGCGCCATGGCTTATGTCGATGGCACTGTAGGGAGCTGACAGTCAGCTGAGAGGCACGATGGGAAGCAATGGCTACCATGTACACAGCATCATACATCAGAGCTGCTTCAGTCTGTGGAGAAAAACATGCACCATGCCATCAATTCACTTTTCATTAGTTCCCTCTACCCATGTACCTGACATTCCTTCCTTGCTGTTTATCTGATCTTAAAGACCTTCTGTTCTTTAGCTAAACAGTGTTCAGCCACCAACAGCTATTATTCTACAAAAGAAAACTTTACACTTCAAAGTAAGTTGGAATCCCACAGTTGTTATTGAGTTCTTAAAAACAAGGCAAAATAAAAACTCAGACTACAAATGATTGTATTCCAAGAACATATTTTGGGACTGTTTTCTATTCCAAGCTCAGTGTTGAGGTCAAATACCTTGAGATAAAATCTACTAAGACACAGCATTTCAATAATAGATATTGTCTCAATATCTTCCCCCTTCCTTCCTTCCTTCCTTCCTTCCTTCCTTCCTTCCTTCCTTCCTTCCTTCCCTCCTTCCTTCCTTTTTTTCTTTTCATCTGCATTGTTTTATATTTCTTAGAGAACAAATCCTTGCTAGTAGAGCCAATAGGTCCTCTTATTATTAATGATGCTCCTGTTGGTCACTTACACTGGCCAGACTTGAGGAGGGAGGCTAGAGTCATGATATGAAGGTCAATGGCAAACTCAGGAATGCTCTCTGAGGTACAAGTCCCTGGACCAGAAAAAGCTGGCACTTGCCTCCTTGAGTTACTATGGTAGAGGTTGAAATTCATTCTTTCTCTTTGGGAATAGTTACCATTTGCTTCTTTCCCTCATGAAATTCTTCTCACTTTCTAAATTTTATATAATACTTGTAGCATTTTGTCAAGTATACTGCCCTGTGGTTTTGGGGATAAAAATCTCATAATACCCTCATATTTTACTGGAGGGCTTTCTTTGCAACTTCAAATATATTAGCTCATTTGAAATTCTCAGTAATTCTCCAAAGTAAGCAGAACCCATAGATAAAGCTACTTATCATGGGTAAAACTGACCTCAGGCGACATACTGATGTATGGAGGCACATATGTATATAGCTGGAAAATTGACAGAGTCAAACCTAGAATCCAGGTTCTAGCTCCCCCTCCCAAAAAAAATGTATGTGATTTTCTGTAATTAGTTGACTCTTTCACTGTTTGAGGTTAATTATGTCAGGTTGGAGCTGGAAAGAGAGCTAAGTGATAAATGCTACACCTTTCATCTCATCAGTTTTGAAGCAAAAAATAACTATTTGAACCCATATTATTCTGTACATTCTCAATCATTGAAATGTCAATTTATTTCTAAGACTTGTCACTCAATTGAAAGCAATATGGGTGTCTTAAAAGGAAAAACTGTTCAAATTCGACTTTTGGTACCTAAATACAGTCTATGCTACAGAAATCTAGTTTAATCAACATTCACAGCATGAGTTATTGATATATACTTAAAACAAAATGCACTTTGATAAGAACTATACAATACCTCGATTTAATATAAATATTTTCACTTATGTTCTTGACACAGAAAGGTGAGGTTGATACCAGTGACAGTGATGGTTGGTTGAGCTTTCATAATTTTATTTTGATTAACTCAAGATCAATATAATCCATTTTATCAATGACAGAGCCGAGTCTTGTGAATGTTAGATGGTACATATCTATACTGCTAATCTCTTACATGGACAGAGGTTAGCCCCCTGCTTGCCTCATGTTTTTCACCATTTCACTATCCTTATTTGATTTAATCTGGAGAAAGTGAATTATTGGCAGGTTGACTTTGTAACCATATCCAGTGGACAGACATGGCCCCCACTTGAGGGATGGGGCCACCCACCCACCTCAAAAATATTAATTGAGTTTTCCTCCTGTCAAGAGGAAATGCAGGGACAAATAGTGGAGCAGAAACTGAAAGAAAGGCCATCCAGAGACTGCCCCACCTAGGGATCCATTCCATCTGCTGACACCAAACCCAGACACTATTGCTGATGCCAAGAAGCACTTGCTGACAGGAGTCTGGTGTAGCTGTCTCCTGAGAGACTCTGCCAGAGCCAGCCCAATACAGATGTGGATATACACAGCCAAACACTGATCTGAGTGCAGGGATTCCAATGGGAAAGTTAGGGCAAGGACTGTAGGAGCTGAAGGGGTTTTCAACTTCATAGGAAGAACAACAATATCAACCAACCAGACTTCCCCAAAGCTCCCAGAGACTAAACCACCAATTAAGAGTACACGGTGGGTACCTATGGCTCAAGTTGGATATGGCATCACTGGGAGGGGAGCTCCTTGGTCCTGTGTAGGCTTGATGACCCAGGATAGGGGAATGCTAGGCCACTGAGGCAGGAATTGGTGGGTGGGTAGGGGATCACCCTCATAGTGGTTGGAGGAGGGAAAAGGGGATAGGGGGATTGTGGAGGGGAAATTGGGAAGAGGGATAATGTTTGCAATGTAAATGAATAAAATAACCAATAAAAAATGAAAAAAAATGGAATCTGCAGTAAGAGTGGACATTTCCTGAGCACGTGTTACACATCTGTCCCTGTTCAGAATTCTTGGGAAACAAATGCCTTTTTCATCTCTTTTCTTCGTCATGGAAAGAAAATTAAGATATTAGATAGTGTCTATAAACTAATAGTGAGAAAGCCAGCATTTGGATCCTTGAGGTTGGTGGTACAATCTGTGGCCCCATCCTGTCCAATTATTTAATGATACAATAGTAGCTTGATAAAGGCTACAAAAATATTGACAATGTGCTACATGCCAGTACCATAAACATATCACTTATGCAAGATATATCCTTCAATTGTGAAACATTTAAAAATTAGCTTATCTTTTCTTTGAGATTTTCATATATATGTATATGTATATGTGTATATATATATATATATGCGCAATGTATTTTGATCATATATACATTCCAATTAATCCATATAGGTTCATCCAGACCTCATCTCCTTGTCTCAATTTCATAAGTGTTTTACTTCTTTTTTATAACCCACTGAGTCCAATTACTGATGCTCACATGCTCATGGGCTTAGAGCCATCTATCGGAGCATAATCTTTAGTCGGCCATATCTTGAAGAAAAGTGACTTCCTCCCATTTGTTTCCATGAAGCGTCAATAGCTCCTCAGATTAGGGTGGACCTTCATAAACCCATTTCTGGTGGGAGATAACTGGCTTGATCTTGTGTAAGAATTATTCAGGGAGCTAGAGTTAATGTAAATTCATGTATACAATCACCCATTGTACTGGCTGCTTTTGTGTGTCAACTTGACACAAACTGAAATTATCACAGAGAAAGGAGCCTCCCTTGAGGAAATGCCTCCTGATATCCAGCTGTAAGGCATTTTCTCAATTAGTGATCAAGGTGGAAGGGGCCATTGTGGGTGGTGCCATCTCTGGGCTGGTAGTCTTGGGTTCTATAAGAACCCCAGCCAGAGGAAGCAAGCCAGTAAGCAGAATCCCTCCATGGCCTCTGCATCAGCTTCTGCCTCCCAGTTCCTGCCCTGTGTGAGTTCCTGTCTTGACTTCCTTTGGTGATTAACAGCAATGTGGAAGTGTGAGCTGAATAAATTCCTTTCTTCTCCAACTTGCTTCTTGGCCAAGATGCTTTCTGCTGGAATACAAACCCTGACTAAGACACCCATTCTTATGCAGAAGACACTATTTCACTTTCATCTTTCCCCACTGGTGGCTCTTATCTGTATCTTGAAAGCCTGGATGAAGTAAAATTTCCCAGTACTCCCCCAAAAATCTTTTTACAACAACATATACATACAGAAAGCCAGCTTCCAATAAGAAATGCATAATATTTTGGCTGTTATAACAGTTTTCAGTAAAGAGTTAACTCAGTAGCTCAGTGGATTTGGGGGTGTTCAAGTCCTGTACTTTTCAAAAGGAAGTACTGGTTCATGTCTGGTTTGTGAGGAAATATCTGAGATTCTATTTTCTGGAGTCTAGGGCCATGCAACACTTAAATGCTAAAAATATGAATGTGGTAAATGTTGCCTTTTGTTGGTCTGAGGTGCTGGGCTAAGCTGTATCAATTTGAGGTGTGGAAGGGTTGGAGACCAAGATCAATTATGTGGGTGCTCTGTGCTTTTGTGGTTCACTTCTCATAATACTCCTGGACATAAATGACTGTGTGGGTTTCCTGGTCAGCAACACTTCACAGTCACACATTGCTGTGAGTCAAGCACTTTCTGGAGAGTGTCAATGGTATAAAACACCTCTAAAAGCCCAGGCCTGTACAGACTCTGCCACATGTGCAGTTTTACTTTGTCTATTTTACTTTCTATTCATTTTGTCCTGTAAAAATCTGTCACTGTAAATATAGCAGCTCATTTGAGTTCAGTGTTCTTTGTGCAAGTAAGAAAGCATTAGGACATGGTGGTAACTGCCAACACAAACCAAGGAGATTCTCCATCACCCCAGAGACAAGGACAATTGGCATACTTTATCACTGATCAGGATGCTCGGAAGAAAACTTGGTTTTGGAAAGCAAATGGACAAGAGGCATGAGTTTCTCTTTACTCTCTGCATTTGGAAAGGGTCATAGGATAGGTAAGGATTGGCGAAATTGCCCATGGGAACTCTGCTGATGGTGCAACCCTTTGGGAGCAACGCTGCTAGGGAACCACAAGTGCTGGAGGAAGCATTGTTCACTTGAACTGAGCTGGCATCAGGTAGGATGCACTGTTGCTGAGTGGAATTTGGAAATGGATTTAGGAAAATGGCAAAAAGACCAGCTCATGCAGTCTAAAAATTCTGTTGGTAGGAAAGAAACTTCAGCAGGTTCACTGAAGGTTTGACAGAGTGGTTGCTATAATTTGAGTTTCAATGAGTATTTATTAGCTTTAAATAGAGACCAGGAGAAATAGAGGAAAGAGAATTAAAAGTAGACCCAGTACATGCCATGGAAAATGCTTTTAGTCATACTAGGTCAAAAAATGTCAGATAAGGATTCAACTAGTGCATCTGGCATAATAAGAGAATGTGTCTCATGAATAAATAAGAACATAAATAAATAATACAGTAATTCTGCTCTAGTTTCTCAAGGAAACAAACTTTTGATATGTTAATTAATATTTCAGTTGATAAAACACTCTTTATAATCTCATAGTGTTTTTTTTTTAATCAGTCGTTCAGAACAAGGGTCGGCTACACCTTTGCGTGTCAGAATGTTCTTTGCTCCTCTATTGGCTAAAACCAGCAAGTGTTATCAAGTAAAATCATTCTTATACCCTAGAAACATTATTATGGTATCTATTATGTTTAGCGAATGATACTGTGTTGCTATTATACAGGTTTACAGACCAGCAAATGGACTTAGAGAGGTCACTTTCTCTGGGTACATAGCTAGGACCTAAACTCTGGTTTCCATTATCAAGAAAAACACTGCCTTTTCTAATAATCCAGTTGGTTAGTATCTCTTATCTTAGGAATGTTTGGTGAAGACTCAAGGTAGCTATCCAAAAATGTCTTTCCTGTGGGCCATAATTACAGAACTGTTAGATGTAGGAGAGCAGGCTGAAGCTCCTAACTTTTCCTCATATTATGAGTACTTTGTGACCTGGGAAGAATGGCAGACCTGGCTCTGTGCTTTCTGTCTCCTTGTCATTACTGAGTCATTACTGTGGAATTTGAATGGTAAGTATTCCCCACAGACTCGGGTATTTGACTATTTGGTCCACAGTTGGTGGTAATGTTTGGTGAGGGAGTGCGTCTTTGCAAGAGGAAGTACGTCTCTGGAGAAAAGCTTTGAGAATTCAGTCTTGTCCCACATCCAGTCCACTCTCTTGCTTGATGTCTGTAGTTGAAGCCGTGCTCTCTCATCTTGCTGCTTCAGTAGGTTCTTGCCATACCTCCCCCATCATCACTGACCTTCCCTCTAAAATTGTAAGCACACATAAACTCTTTCCTCCTTAAACTGCCCTTGATTATATTCATTTATCACAGCAACAGAAATAACTAACACGTATCATCATGATCTGCAATCAGGAAAAAATCCTTTTGAATATGTGCTATTTCACTCCCCAAAATGAGCCTATAGTGCTGGGAAAAATATAAAAGCAAAAAGAAACAAAGTATATTTTACAAAAGCCATTCTAGACTTAGGTAAGCTAATTAACACTCGAATTGAAATAAATACTGAAAAAAATCTTCAGATGTTTTTAATCATGCATTCCACTGTTTTGACCTAAGCTAAGTGAGTTTTGTTAACTTGATTCTTAAAATAGGTTTTTTTTTAATTAAATCTGTTTTTAAGTCTAGATTCAACTAAGTTGAACTTGGTTATGACTTATTTCTCTATTTTCAGATATAGATATGTTTTGGCATATATGATGATATTCTTTGAGAATGTTTTAGTGTAAAAAATTATAAGATTTAAAAATTATAAAAACATAGGTAAGACAAATCACATTTTTCCCATTATATTATTTTCTAATACTTATATGCTCACATCTATAATCTATAAATATATGGGGCATATGTAAGAGAATGCCTATAGTGGATACAGGCACTGGGTCTGGGAGAACACCAGGAAGATATATACAAGTTCAGCAAATACAATTCTATTATACCAATGGAATTGTTTATAATCACCTATTGTTCTTAGTTGCTTTTCTCTTGAAAAGTCAATTTATTTGCAATCCAGGTTACAGTCCATTATCTTGGGGAAAGTCATGCCAATAACAGTAAGGATTATATCCACAAATCAAGAGCAGAGGGAGAATAAATATGTGGATCGTTGCTGTCTTTCTTGTTTATTCGGGTGCCTTTTTATTTGTCTTTAGCAGAGTATCTCTGCATAGAGAATGGTGCTGCCCTCAGTGGGCTGGATTTTCCTAAATCAATAAACAGTCAAGAAAATTCCCTATGTACATGCCATACACTAACTTGAACTAATAATTCCTCTGTAATTTCCTCTTCTTAGGTGACCCTAGGTTGTGCCAAGTTGACAGTTAAAACAAATCACTACACTTACTAAGGTAATGCCATTAATAATGGTAGTTTATAAAATGAAAAAATCATTTATTACTTGAGAAGTATTTTCCTCTTCATTAATAAGGCATTCTTCTTGCTTGTAAGAACTTTGGCTTTTCAGACAAATATTTCAGGGCTATATGAATATTCTTCATTTAAACATCTGTTTTGGCAGAATATTAATTAAATATATTTTCTGCACAAATTATTTTACTAAATGCATTCTTACTAAAGTATTTTTGTACCTTGCCTTTTCTAATGCTGGGGATAGAGCATATTACAGAAATAGAAAGCATTTCTATTTAAATGTATTCTCATAGAGAAAGATACTAACAAATCAAAATATAACAGAAGAGGTTACATGGGTTAGACAGAAATTTGAAACAGATAAGGATGAAGGAAATAACAGAGAAAGATATCACAATATAATGCAGTTCACAGAAGGCCTTGCTAGTGAAGAGATATTTAAGTAGCCTGGATAGTAGCAGATGCAGGAGGTTAGGGCCACAAGTACTTGGCATGGAAGAATAAGTAAACACCTAGGATCTAATACATATAGCCAGTGGTTTTTATCTTGGGATAGTGAAGAAGACATTTTCACTGAGGCAGGTTAGACTTAAAGAATACTTAGCATTGGACCTGGAAGGTCATGGTATACTCTCTTTGATTCTAATTGGGTCACTGAACATTCTTGTACATATCCCCTTATCTCTCCCATGACTTAGTCTCTAAGTTTCTAAATTATCTGCATTTAGGTAGAGCAGAAAGAGAGGAGTTTCATGTGGATTCTTTAAATAAATATTGGTTAAAGGAACACCTCCCAAATTTACCTCTGGAAACTAACTTCAAAATCCGCATGCTGTTTTGCCCACATTTGAGTAGGTGCTGTGCTTTATTATATTGCTTGCTCATATACAGTGTCCTGGCATAGTTATTGTACCTGCTTTTACAGCATTCTGTGAAATACTGTCTTCTGGTATTATAGTTCCTCACTTTTCTTTTCATCATAACAATTTGTGTGTGTGTGTGTGTGTGTGTGTGTGTGTGTATCTATGTTTCTCTGTGTGTCTCTGTGTGTACACACATTACACATATAGAGGAAGGAGGACAACCACCCGTGTTTGTTCTTATTCTCTACCATGCTTGAGACACTTCCTCTTTTTTTGTTGTTTGGTGCTATGAACTCCAGGATAGCTAGGCCAGGAGCCTCTGATATTGCTTTCCTCTCCCAATTCAGTATGGGAGAGCTCTGATTACAGATGCATGATACTGCCTGTGGCTTTACGTATGTTCTGGAGATTCAAACTCAGTTCATCACACATGTATGCAGAGAATTACCACTAAGTTATCACTCTAAAGATAACTATTATTATTATTATCATTATTATAAATATAAGCATGTCAGGATGGGTATCTTTAGACAGATCATGACACATGACACTTTGTGTCCACCAGCTCCCAGCTTTTACCATTCTTTCTGCTTATTGGGGAGCCATTAGCTCTGGAGACTGGCAACAACACCAGGGAGCAGTGTTATCTTGTGCCAGCAAAAAAAAATTCTGTGAAAACTTTAAGGCTATATTTTCCATGTTCTGCGGTTTTCATCTTATTCAATATATACAAATTATTCTGTCAGTTCCATAAAAGTGAATACATTGATACTTTTGGTTTTGGTCAGTTGAGCCACTCTTGTGATGGATTAATCAGTGTTTAGCAGGAACCTGTGACCTATGTGAAAACAGCTTCCAGTTCTCACCACCTATGGATGCACATGGGGCACAAGTAAGACTTATTGAAGAGCTAGGTTATCCTGCACTAGAAATCTTCCTGGAACCAGTGAAGGACAGTCTCTTTCTGTTCCTGAAGTCTAGGATCTCCCTGGCTATTGTCTACTAGTTTTCATTCAAAGCACTGCATCAAATCACCTAAGGCTCATTTGTACCACATACTTTCCATTATCATCCCCCAGACTTGCTGTATGTTTTAAGAGTTATTTCAGGCTTGCAAAAACAGTCAGCGACTCTGACCACAGAACCATCTAGAAATACTTAATTCATGCATTTATTTCCTTCATTTGTTCTTCACAAGAAAAAAGAAAAAGGAAGTTCGAAGTTCATTTTTCAGTGTGATGATACCTTTCATTTGTCAGGAAATTGCATCTTAAAAGCAAGAGTGCTTCTCTGGATGATGGGGACAGAGGGTGAAATATTACACCAATTTAAAATGCTATTACCTGCTCTCATTCCCAATATCTTTTCCCTTAGTAGTACTGTTCTTACATAGGAAGAAGGGTGGATTTTAAAAAAAATTATTATTATTCCTTTCTATTTTCTACATCACCCAGGGAGCCTCATTAGAGAAGTAAAGTGAAGGCTGATACCTTCGACAGCATGAGACAAACGATGCGGCCTTGAAGCTCTTCATGAGGCAGAGCTCAAGTCTCTGCTGAGGCGACTACCTCTGACTTGAAAAGAGACAGACTTGGCATCTGTGTCACAAGTGACATATTGCTGTATTTAAGCTCCCTCGGCATCTGTAGAAGGGTGCCCATATGCAGCTGAGATGGTAAGGACATGACCCCGTAGGCCAAGTACTTGTCCACACTTGCTTCTGCAGTTCTGGGGGATGCTTATGACTCAGATGTTTCTCATTCCTTTGCACCCCTCCCAGAAACATGCTCCTAGGGGTGCACACTCTCTGATTACTTTTCTTTTGTTCTAGCTCCTTTATAAAAATTTGCACAATGATGATAGCAACTTAAATTTTTTGATAAGTTGAATTAGAATGATAAAGATTACTGCATTTGATAAGAGCCACGCATATCTTTACAAAATAGATGATAAGCCTCTCTATCTCTTGCACATTTTCTTTCAAGGTATATGATATAATACCATCTATTTACATTAAAGGCATAGATGCTGACTTCACTTCTACAGAGTAAAACATGATCATGAGATTTCATTAAAATTATTCACTGTTTCTTACAATCTTTCTGCCCACATTGCCATCTTTCTCCAAAGATTTGAATCCTGATAGAGAGGGAAGCAGAGGGAGTCTGGTGGAGGGGGAATCAGAGAAAGTCTGGTGGAGGAAGAGGCAGACAGTGTGTGGAATTTGATCAAAAATATTGCATACTCACATGAAATTATTAAACAATAAATAAAACCATGTTTGAAGAATAAAATAAAAATACTCACTGTCATCATGCCATCCAGAAGACCAGTCTCAGGTCTGGGTGGGGCCTGCAACCTCTCCATGGACCACTTCTCAATGATGGATGACACGTGAGGGTTGTCAATATTCAGCAACCGAAATCCAGTCATATTTACACCACTGTACCTATAGAGTTCCAGATCTAATGCAAACAAGTCCTATGCAGTAAAAAGAAAGGTAGAAATTAATTAGTGATATTAGCATTCTTTATATAAAAGAAAACCAATGATTAGGGAAGCAATAAAAAAGCAAAACCACAAATGAGAGTTATTATGTCCTGTCTGTGAAAGAACATCAAATTTGGATAAATGAAGAACAAGTCATCTAGTCCTGGACCTGGGACATGATTGTGAAAGTTAACAGTTCTCTACCTAGGATGCAGTCTTTGAGGAGTTGGATGAGATCTTTCTGTCTCTTTGCCTCTGTGCTTTCATTTTATAGCTGAAGAAAAAAGTATCCAGTGGTGAGAAGTCCATAAAGAAAGTACTGGGCAATGGCACTGTCAACCCTCCTCAGTACAGCTGCTGCTTCAGGCTGCTCTGGGTCATGCTGCTGAGACGAAATGTGGAAATTGCATATGCATGTGAAGAAAGGAGACTTCTAGGAGGGAAAAGTGGCATCCTGTGGCTCCCTTATGACAACTCCTGTTCCTTTCAACAAGAGTATAAAGAATAGTCACTGGATAAGGGCTCAGAACAAGGGCCTTTAAAAAGAGACTATATTGGACCCTGTGGTTATGGGATATGAAAACTTACAGGAGACTCATTTCCTTTTTGACAGTGTCTCAGAAAACCTGCCTAACGCACCCCAGTGTTTCCTGGAATGGATGAAGCTGGTTGTAAATCAGTGAGTTATCAGTGGATACATATTTAAAGCAGAATGATCATTTCAGTTTTTATATATAAAAAGCTTAGAGTAAAATCATGCCACTAAAAATATTTCACATTTGAGAAGAAGCCAAACTAGCTAGAATAACACTTAACAGGAAAAGAAAAAAAAATCAGCTAGCAATGAAGCTGCTTTCTGAAACAGGGTCTGACATGGTCCAACTTTGGGGAGAATAACAGTTACTGAAGGCAGTGGCCCCAGACTCCTTCATGATTTGCATTTGCAGAAATGCAGCATATTCCCTCTTCTGAAAATGTCTACTGGTTGCTGCCCATTCCCAGGATAACGTAGACTGTGCAGAGTCATAGTAGGGCATCCCTGCACTGACAGCTCTGGATCAAGAGTGCTCTACTGTCTTTTAGATATAGATTTGCTCATTTATTATTTTTTAATTTAACTAAGTATGCTTGCATGTGGGTATGCGCAACTGAACGCAGGCGTATGTGGAGTTTAGAAGAGGCCATATGATCTCTGGCAATGGAGTTCAACCAGGTGTGAATCCACCTCCCAATGTGGGTGCTGGGAACCAAACACTCGAGTCTTCTGCAGGAACAGTCTGGACTCTTAATCACCAAGCCTTCTCTCCAGCTCTTTACTGCTTTTAAAACATAATATCTACATTATATTATGCACATGTATGTGAATGTGTGTGTGTGTGTGTGTGTGTGTGTATGTAAAATCTGTATTTCCTTTGCACTAACTTACTGTTGAAACTTTCATTAATGTTTACGGTCAAAGTTGGCTAGAATATGAAAGCAGTATAGGACAGAATGAAGATCAAATTGTAGGAAGACACAAGGCAAATATGAAGAATAAGACCTGGGTAAGTAGCCTTTTCAGCACGTTCAATGAATATAGAGAAAGTTATTTAGTCACAAAATCCCAGCATGTGTGCCTAGTCCCCTATGACGACTATATTAAATGTATGTGGAGTTTAGCTTCCCTATAACTTGGGGTTTCTATGTAAGACAGAATGTAGAACTTTCATTTCTTATTTGTGCCATCCCTTGTGAATGCATAATGAGGAGATCTGGAGAGCAAGGAGTGGACTGGAATAAAAATTGTACAATGTAGTTTCACTTTATAACTTCTATTCAGGATCAGTTTTCCGAGATTCTAGGGCTCAGTCTCTGAAATGGCTCCCAAGTAATCTCTCTAGAGTGTCTTTAGCTGAGGCTGGAAGAGTGTTTTGAGTCCAAAGGCCACATGGCCTTGCAATATTCTGGCTTACTTGGTTATAGGGACGACCCACATCTGTGAATAGATAAAACATTTATTTGTCTATTCTACCATTCTGAAAGAGGAATAGATGTGGTTAGCAGCAGCACAGAGCCACACAGTCAGCAAAACTTGGGTGTAGGAGCTTGCACACCACCCTGCTCTCCATCCCTACCACTAGTTCATAGTGTGATGCACTCTGTACCCTTCATGGCCCCAGGGTTGCTTCGAGGGCATTTGCTGCTCTGAGTAAGAGAGGAGGAAAGGTCTGCTCCTTGTTCCAAATCCTTTGACCTCCACACTCTTCAACTTAGCTTGTCAATTTCATTTGCAAAAAAAGTAACTTACTGACCATCCTACCCCAAATTTGGGTATGTTATGCTTGATAAGCCCTTAAAGTTTACAAAGAAAATGGTTTATTCAGTTTGCTTCTTGTGTAAGGAAGTAGAATTTATTCTGCCGGTATGTCTGGAAAAGTAGTGTAAATGCAGACTGTGTTGACTGACTTCTGAGGTCAATTGAGGAAGATCTATACTATAATTTTAATGTATTAAATGACTTATTATTATTCAGTTAATAATGTCACAACATTTCAAGAGTCAGAGATTCTTTTGGACTTCTTAAGCTTTGAACCACTATTTTCCTTAATGCTGTAGAAAGTTCAATGTGCACAGTACCTCCATAATTTCACTTGTTGAAACTTTCCCAGCCTTAACCCTGCTGTCTCCTAGACATAGGCAGGAGTGCAGCATTATCAACTCAAAGGATTCCAGGTCACACTTCAACACTTTTCTGAACAAATATAGGAATTATAGCTAGCACTTCTTTACGAGTAGATTTGTTTAATGGCATTTCATCATTCTTCAGATATATACACATTGATGATCTTTATGGTAAAACTCAAAAAAAAGAGCAAAAAGCAAAAAACAAAACAAAAAACCCAAACACACACACACACACACACACACACACACACCTGATGCTCAGCAATACTGGGTTTCAAGGAGTCTTAGGAAATTAAAGAGAATCTCCTTGAGAATAGCTGGGCTACAGCCCAGGAGGAGCTGTCTGTGAAAGAATGTGTGGAATACATTCTGAGGGGAAGCACTCACCAGGGTTGTGAAGAAATAGTGATAGTATTCAGTCATCATGCCCATGAACAAAATCTGCAACACAGACATGGGAGGAAGAATCAGGAATAGATTATAATATGAAACACATCAGAAGCATGGCTGTAAAAACCCAGGGACACAGAATGCAGAGATATGTAGAAAAATGCAGACCCAGTAGATCAGAGTCCTGAGGCCAGTTAGTGGCTGGACAACTCACTTTAGATCATCATACAGTTGGACTTACACTGAAGTAATCAGTCTGACGATCAAGTATAAAAATAGTTTCTGGCCAACACATTTTATATTTGAGATTGTGCATCATGACATGAGATTTTTGTCTTTTCTGTTTCTTAGTCTTCCAAATGCAACTACCTAGACTAGATATTGAGATTTCTTAGTCTTTATCTTTAGTACAATGTTTTTTTCTCAGATTAGAAGTCATTGTACATTGACATGGCAATGCTAGTATGCAGATATATTCACATGTGGACTTATAGCTGAACAGATCTCTGAAAAATTAGCATTTATGTCTCATTTTACCCAACAAACCTGAATTCACAAATGAATGAGAATCAGACTTAGACAAAATTCACATTACCTTTTCTATTTTTCAACACTGTATAGAGTATCTTAGAGTTAGCAGGCATCAATATTTCTAGCAATCTTTAGTTCTAGAGAACACTGGTATTAGTGGAACCATTCCAGTTTTATTGTATATTTTGTTGCACATTTTATTGTATACTTCTTTATTTTCTATTATTTTAATGTACAAAATAGTATTATGACATTGCCATATGTACATATTATTGTGCTTGTTCTTCTTCCTCACCTCCCATTGACCTCTCCATTTTTTGCCCTATTTGTTCCTCTTTTGATTATAAATCACACACACACACACACACACACACACACACACACAAACCAAATTCATGTACATGCATACCTACCATATAGCAAGATTGCACAGATGATAGAAAATATGCTTCTTACAACTTATTCTCTGCTATCTCTTTAGGATGTTTATATTTCCAGAAATTCTGACTTTGTGGGAGAAAAGGAAGGTAGCCATGAGAGAGACACGGCAGTGGTAGATAGGTACTTACTAACCAGTGAATCTACTTTTGTGCTCAATGCCAGAAAAAAAATATTTAAAATGGTTCTCTACATTATCTAAGTCAGGGCATTATCTTCCCCATTGCAGGTACTTGTATGCTACCTATGGTATGCAAAAATGGTCCTTGTATGCTACTTATGGTTCTTGGTTTTGGAATAAATAAAAAGTTCACAAGCTACATTTCTGAGGTAGTTTTCCCTGACACTTCTTTTGAGTCCTATATATAAGTCATAATCTCCTGGAAGCTTTTAAGTCAGGAATTCTTGAGCCCTCTCGTGGAGTATATAATGCGGTGGAGCACTGCTGATCCATAGGAAACATGTACCTTGGTAGTAAAGAACAAAGATATTTAGAACCTAGATTAAAGTGATGGATTCAAAAGTATGGGTAAAGACAGTACAAGTTATCAGAGGTTCTGCTTACTGGCATGGCTTTCTATAAAAGGGAACAAGGAGTGACAGACGTATTTAAAGACAGCACTAAGTGTGGACACTCATGAAACACTCACCCCTGCTAACATGGAAAACAGGGGCTAGTGAAACTATACCCTCTAAAAGTAAGATGAATGATGGGAAACTCTTACTATGATTTATGAGCTAATAGCATCTGAGTTGGTCCTATGGTGCTAACAAGATCAGACACACAGAGGGACTCTTTAAAGGTGGACTTTCTTTAGTAACATTCAGAACCACGCATGGCAAGGTCTTGTTAGCAGGCTTCTTAGATCATTCAATCATAGAAAGCTGGACTACCAGGTCAAGCAGGAATCCAATTGCTCATTTTAATTATTACTGTAAAGGGAACTATGTAAATTTTACACTAAGATGTGAAGCTGGATACTGAGTTTAAAATATTAAAGGAATCTGGAATTGAAACTAAAATATAGCTCCACCTGAGTTTACAACTTTCAATTTGACAAATTTTTCTTTTTGAACTTTGTAGAAGGTTTTGATCCCCTGTTGTGAACATGAATACTTCTTTAAAAAAGAAAAGCAATCACTGAAGCCATTATTCTATTATTGTTTTTATAGTTCCTGGAGGCAAATATTCATTTGGCATGTGTTAGTCTGTGTTAGAAATGAGGTGTGGCAATAGAGTGAGTAGCAGCTGGCAGGCTGCTCTGATTGCAAAATGGAAAATTAGGTTCTCCAGGGGTACTTGGTGTTTGTTGTACCACAAAGTTCTCTGCTCTCTTTCTTATTTAGATGTTTGGATACATATCTCTCTGCCTTTGTCCCGATTTTCCTAGAAATTATAAAACAAGTGCAGAGCCAGTGACCATAAGCCTGTCAACATTCCAGATCCAGATGAAAGCACCTTCAAGATGAAAAATGACAAGCACCAAGAGATGAAAAATGACAAGCTCCAAGAGTGGTGTTTTTTAAATCTTCACAGTAGCCTATAGGCTGGCTGAGATACAGAGTCCCATTTTTCTGAGTATGTGCTTTATAAATAAATGCACTGTCTTCATTCCATGATGTTTTCTTTGGGTGTTGGCACTTCAGCTAAAGTCAGTATGGGATTCAACAAATGTCACATGGGGATAAATGTCAATTTTAAAAATAAAAACTATAATCACAACATGGAGAGTTTTCTAATAGTTCTTCGCAGAACTGACTTTTCCTATGAGCGCCTTCGCAGAATTCTTATGCTGTGTTTGTCTGCTGAACTGAGAAGTGCTGCTCGCACTACTAAGTTAGAGTTGAAGGAAATTGTTCTGCTTGTATTTATAACCAATGTGCATGTTTCACCAACTTATCATTGCTGAGTACTAGCTTAGTTTCCTTTTAAATCATTCCTGGCACAAAACATTACATCACAAACAATGCTGTATATCAAATGTGGGATTAGTTGTGTCATATCCAGTTATACTGTTTATTCTTTTTAATTGCTTACACTGCTACGGTCTTCTAATATTATTTTCCCCAACAGAATTATTATTAAGTAGGTTTTGAAATCACATCATTGACATAGAGAGAAATAAAAATTCAGTGAATTATGGAAGCACAGGGCTGAACTCTCTGCACTGAGCAGACTCAGGCAGTAGGCTTGTAAGGTTAAGGCTAGCCTGAGCTACATGAGACAGAAGATGGAATGATGGGAAGATGAGATTGGAAGCCATTAATTCTGTTTATTGAATTTCTGGGCTCATGACAGGATTGTAGTTTTTTGACCTTTGTGCTTACATGAGGTTGCCTACTAGATCTAGCTATAAGATAGGAAAGATAAGGACATTTGCCACCTCTGTAACTCTAGCATATTAATTGCATGGTTGTCAGCATTGGGAGAAGCTTTTGGTTTTCTGAATAAGCTCCTTTTTTCTTCTTTCATAAATACAAAGAGTCAAGCAAGTGATCTTGTTAACAAGTTTGTTTTGATTTCTAGGAAGGTTAAGGCCTAAATCATGGGCTCTCCATTAGAAGTCAGTTAGAAACACAGGTATATATTCATCCTTGTGTGGACAAGTGCCATCCAGGTTAATGTTTTTCTCAATCAACTTTCCCCTTCCAATTTTCCACTGCGTTTAAGAGTCATTATCACTCTGTTTCAAATATCTTTTTCTGGGCTGCTCCAATTCTTCATAGAATAAAGATACTGTAAATAAATAATCATGGTTGGGACAAGCTGAATACCTTATTTTTTCCCTAAAGAATAGATAGTTGCCTGTTCCAATGTTGTGGAGTTGGGTTAGTGTAGCAGAAAGTCTTTGACCAACTTCATTTCCCAGAAACACAAGTAATGACTTTTCATAGTAAGTCATATTCTGTTTTACTTGAGGATCAATTTTAAGAACTAGAAAGAGGCTAATAAAAGAGTCAAGATCTGCAATCTTAGGACACTGTATCTTTCTTGGTCACATACTCCAAAAGGAGGAAGGATGGTGTGTATCTTTTTGGAGGCTCTCTTTGTGTCATGGTACTGAACTAAGAAAGGCTACATGGCTATACCTTTGTTTCTAGAAAACAAATTATGCCTTCTTTTATTTGTAGCTAGAATTGGTCGACATATGGCAGAACAAAAGCTCAATGCCATTTGGATCCTAAAAGGACATTTCTAATGATTACACTAATACTGGTATTCTCTGGCACACAGCTACTGCTCGTTAACAACGGTGATATCACACTGGTCCAGCTGCCTTGTGAGATTTCTGCAACTGCTGGAAACCTTCTATATAGTAGCTCTGGTGTAGCTCTGTTGTCCTTGACAAAGATGAGCTCTCAGAATTTGATGAATGGCCACTGAGTACACTGAGCAGCAAGCAGTCCATATGATCCTGTGTTTTCTAAGATCTAATTGACATTTAGATGGAGCAGACCTCATTTATAGGAATATAAGGCTTGTTGTGGCTGCAGAGTCATCTCCTGAGACAGAAGGAGCCAAGCATCCCAATAGCATCTCTGAGACCTAAAGAATCCTGGACCCTCACTCTAGTCTACTCTCAGAAAGCAGTGACATGCTACAGAGGCAGCAATCTCACATATTCTGCATGCATTTCCAACATTCATCATTAAGGGCAATAAATGCACCACAAATAATAATGCACACATTATGCTGTGTCTGTAGTAGCAAAGCACTAAAATGGAGCCTGGAGTCCTCCTGTGCTATTGTGGGGGGTTTTGTAATATTTATATGGCTTTTTATTGCTGCTTCTTCCCTCGAAAAATGCATGTCCTGGAAGTTTATATTGACTAAACTGAAGTATATTGCTACTTTTATAGTTTTCTCAATAGAAGGATGAAGTTCCAGCCATCATGCCATGGTTTCTAGTCAATAATTTCAAATGAATAACTTCCAAGTGTGCAACATGTACTGTAGCTAAAGTGAGGACTTTACCCCCAGACAGGAATAAGCTCTTTCTACATAAAAATCTTCAGAAACGGTGGGAGAGCATCGAGTATCAGAGGAAGAATTTTAAGATAAAAATTTGTGCTCTAGGATGCCTCTCTTTTTCTGTGATACTTACAGTCACATCCATACAGTCCTCTGAATGCAATAGTTCTCAGTGGAATAACTGAGGTATAAGCTAATCTTTTGATATATTTTTGGTGTCAATGTTTTTGCCACATTGAATCAACTTATGTTCCTAAAGGACAGCGCATTATGGAGCAGATAGCAGTGGGTCCCAAAGCCCCTGAGGTTAGGAAGAATTCCATTTTCTTCTGACATAGACTGATGTTTCATACATGTGTCCATATCCTGAATTAAGCACATATTCACATGCTTATTTGTACATCTAAAGAGACCATAGACGTTATGGGATGTTGGATTTAGAACTGAAGTAGTCGCGTTGAATTATCTGTGTGGACACAGGAAACCTTATATCATGGAAACAAGAGTGTATAGTGATACTCAGAGGCATAAGATAAGCCATGATGTGCTGTAGGGCTTCAAAGCAAGATGTGAGGGAAAGGTTGGATGATGAAAAGAGAAGCTGCCCGGTCCTGTCTCTGCCTCTAGGAGGAAAGCAGCCTGCCTCCACCTTCAGTCAAGACTCAACCTCCAGAACAGCTACAAGACTTCTGTTGTTTGAAAGTACTGTGTGTGTTACAGTAAGAACAGAAAGCAACTGCCTTCTTCTAATCTTTCCTTGATTACAGTAGATGAAAACTCTCAGCTTCCTGTAGGTGAGCATCAAATACGTTCATCAAAGAGAAAAATAAATATTCCATTTGAAGTTGGTACATTTCTAAAGTTTTTTGATCCCTTCCCTTTACATGCAAATGCTGACAGTATGTAAGTGACTAGAAACAAACTGAACTCATAGAGAGCCCAGAGATATTTGCTTCCATCGACAACAGCATTATATACCATTTACAAAGTCAACCCAGTTTCTTCCTGCTTCCAAGATAAGTCAAAGAAAAGGAAAAGACATCTTGCAAAGCACTCACCGCACGACTTCGGAGTGTCTCTGGGTCTTAACATTTTCTTAAGCTTCTATCTCTAGTGGTATGTTCCAAGAAGAAGCTGATAGTAATGGATATTAATACATGGAGTGGAAACAGGTGATGCTTCCGTTAGCTTTAGAGGGTGTTCTAGAAGAGATAGACTACTTCCTGGATGCTCAACAGATGGGATTGTGCTGTTCAGGGATGCAGATGGTTGAGAATGGAGCAGGGAGAGAAGAAGGTGATGGACAGTGGAGTGAAACAGGCCATCTGGCAAAGACAAGGGACTGGAGCTTTGGGAAGATGATATGAATCTAAGATACAAATCACCTAAAATGCCAGAACCTCATGGGACAGGAATGTCTTAGGAAGAATACTGTAGAAGAAAATTAGCGAACATAATTTAGATGGAAAATTGAACCTGTTACATGGAACACAAGCTCTCCGTAATATGCATTTTGTGTAAAGGTGGTAATAAAAACTATACTTCAAATTCATCTGAAAATAACCTTTCAAAGGAGATAGAGAGAATGGGCATTCAATAGTGATCACTGAATTATCCATAGCCTAGTAATGTGCTTAGTAGATTGCAACATTTAGAAGAAGCAAGGAACTTTAAAAGTATCAGTGGTGCTAGGGTAAAGGTTAACAACTGAACTACCATGTATACCTGCTGGGTAAGAGATGATAAGAAAATAAGTTTTCTCCAATAGAGTGACACTGGATATGTCAACCTCATCAGGGAAGGTCTCATGTTCCAAAGTAGTTGACCAGCATATAATGGATTTTATTTTGGTGTGCTTTATTTAGTTACGGTTTGCTTTGGGAGGGGCGTTAATTGTTGTATTTGGCTTTTGTTTGATTTTTGAGACACAGCTTACAAATTTGGGTCGGTGAGAAAGGGGAAAATATCTGAAAGGACTTGGGGAAAGGGAAGAATATGACCAAAACACATTTAAATTAAATATTATTTTAAATAATAAAAATATAATAATAAAAGTACCATTTGTGAAGTCGTATCTTAAAATATTTTGATATAAATGCTCCAGTGTGTGCTGTAGGCATGAGTAATCACTACGTAGCCTGCAGGTGATACGTGTTCTAATGCTGAGACCACTGATCTATGTTAACTAACATTGTTCTTATTTTAACCTGATTCTAAGCTACAGAACTGAGGGCCATCACTATCATTTAGTGAGTGCTATAACACACTCATTCATATGTAGAGGAAGTGGACTTGAAGCTAATGGCATAGTCATAGTGTTTAAGTTCATGTGTGGTTGCAGTTGGGACTCTTAGCACTTTACTTCAGTTGTAGATCATAGGAAGCACAGTTAGAAAACCCAGTGATTTTCACACAATCCATCTGTGGAATATTCTGGGAACCTAAGCAGAACTGCAATAGATGTTTGGTTAGAGCCCCTTGAGTTTCCCACAGACACTGAGGGAGGCTCTATATTGTAACAGCTCCTTCTTTGGTCTTTGGTGAAGATTCAGGCCCTAGAAGGTGATAGTTTACCTTTTGAAGGCACTCAGATAAATATTGATTTGGGCTAAAACAGCTCTTTAGATGTTAGAATTAATTACCTTCAGTCTTCTTATGCATGGTTTTGAAGACTTTTGGTGATAATTTGAAAAACTATCTAACCTCTTAGAGTATGCATCTTTCAGTAAGAAAGGTTAGTTGTCGTCATTTAGGTCAGTTGCAGAGCAACTACTTAGCATGTCTGACCATGAAGTCATATGTCTTCTTCTATTAAGCTGCCTTAGGTAAGAGCAACACTCAGGGTTTTAAACATGGGAGGGAAAAGTTAGGTGTTTTACTTAAAATGAACCAGTGTTTTTGGGATGCATGTAAGTGAGTGGGAAAAAAGGAAGAGAATTTGGTTTAGAGATGTCAGTTCAGAACAAAGATGGGAAGATGACTGGAGAAAAGAGACAGAATCTGAGATATAGTCAGAGGATTGAGTCTCCCTTATGTGGTGTTTGATAAATACAAAAGTAAACTGGGACAAGTGAGCTTTCAGATGTCCAGCTTGCATTATGGGATATTTTTTGTTATGAGATAGGAAGACAAAATGGTTGGTCAGAGGAAGATTGAAGGAGAAGCTAAAAGGTACTAAATCCAAAGTGGTAATTTAATAATACTCACCATGGCTATCAGATATGAAGACCTAGTCTGACCTTCATTTTGAACTTTATTATACACCAAGACTTGACTTAGTTTTCTTCAAATACAAAGACCTGACTTGACATTCATGAGATATGAGACCTCGCTTTACCTTCATGAGACGTGGAGATATGGCTTGATATTTATAACATATGAAGATCTGTCTTGATTTTTATGAGTCAGAGATCTGGCTTGACCTTCATGAGATATGAATACATGGCTTAATCTTCATCAGATATGAAGATTTGGCTCCATTTTCATTAAATTTAAAGACTCATTTCAACACTTATCAATATGAAGACCTAGTTTGAGCTTTATTTTCAACTATGTTATATATGAAGGTCTTCATTTACTGAGAAGACCTGGCTTTAGCCTCATGAGAGAGAAAGATCTGGTTATGCCTTCATCAGATATGAAGACCTAGTTTTTCTCACCAAGGGGAGGTCTTAGACTCACTGCCATCCTATAATGTAAGAGGTGATGCAGAGACACAACTTCAGGATCAAGAAGCATGGAATCACTCTTAGTATGGATGGGGATAATCTTTAGCAGATAGAATGTTTTGTGTATTGGTATCAGCCTCGCACCCTGTTTGTACTGTCAAATTTAGTGGTTTTCAGCATGACGTGAGGCAGGCAAAATTGCTTCTTGTGGATAAAGGCATAAAATAATAACTCTTCTGATCCTCTAGTAAGTAATGTACTTATTTGCTAGGCTGGAGTTTCTAAAGGTATCTTATTCCTGTCTTACCACAGTGTAGTATTAAGTACTTAGAAAGTGCTCCAGAAGTGTTAGGTGACTAGAAAGAAGAGTTATATGTCATGAGATAACCCAGATGACAGGGAGTTTAGTTAACAGTTGTGAGGAAGTTGGAAGAGAGGACTTTTTAGTAAAAACTTTCATTTGTGGAGTGTTGAAGAAGCAGATGTGTTTTGAACAGCAACATAATTTTTCCCCTTATTTAGTCTTGATGCTTCATTTGAAAATTGGAGAGATGTTATGTTACCCCTTTACACATAGAAAAAGGCACATTCAGAAATGGCGTATCTCTACAATGCTAAAGTAAGCTGAAGTTCACTGTTCCCACTGAAGTCTTAAGATGTGACTTAATATATACAACTACAATTTGCATGATTCTTTCTAAAATATATTCCTCACACACCAGGATACATTCCTGTCTCCTATTTAAGTCAAATTTTGATTGGGCTGGAATGAAGCATCAACACATTTCTGAGGAGTATACATAGGAATACATCTATAGCATTTTTATTGCTTCCAATTTCAAGTAGAAACACATTTCTTTCTTCTTATAAAGATATTTTTTGGAGGATTTGGAGAACCATGAAATGCACATCCTGTATAATATGAATGTGGGTGAATGGAGTACATTTTCAGTAAACCATTGGCTTCCATGAAGGTCAATTAATTCCTGTATAATTTAGATAGCACATTCATATCTATGGACTGTTCCTTATAACTAAAACTAACTGTATGCTCAGGGGCTGTAAACATACTTTAATATCAGCCTGAGAGAGACATAATTAGAATGAGAATGTACTGCCATAATAATTGTATAATATACTACAAATTATCATCCAGTTAGTGTAAATTGAGATACATCATGATTATGTCATCAAAATTTATCCACAGTAATGAACTTATCAATTAGGTGGCTCAAAGACCATCAAAGGGATTGAGGAACGTAAAAGATAATATATTGCTTAATTAATCCCCCATTTCTTAGATGTTCTACTAAGCACAAGACAGTGTGCAAATTCTTTGTATCTTAACATTGGTGAGAGAATCCATGAGCATGAGAAAATATGGATGCTCTAAACTGAACACTTCTGTAGTCAGCTCAGAAGCCAATAATTCTACTTGTAGGTGATGAAGCTGAAGGGGAACCAGTACATTTCATCTTTGGAGTGTATATAGAAGTTGTTAACAACTTAGGCAATGAGGGCATCAGGTCCTGGCCTGAAGTTTCAGCTCTGCCACCTCTCTCACTTGTAGTGTGAGGATATTTGAAACAAATAAAAAGAAATTCTAGCCAAATGAATAGTACATGCTGGCAAATAGGAAGCATCAAATACATAGAAGTTATTTATTCACTTATTTGGAGGTAAGAGCCCAAAATAGATTACCCAAGTTTCTACTTGTGCCCTGACTATTTCTACTTACTGTCCCTTTCTTGTTTATAAAGTAAGTTCATGGTTTCAGACCAGTTTGTAGGCATTGGATGGATTTTTGGTGATTTTGTTTTCAGGGTCTCCATTTGCCCTCCAAGGGCAGGCAGAGGTTTATGATTATGATGCTATTGTTTTTGCTGTTACATCTCTAACACCTTTAAGTTTCAAAGCTGCTGAAATACAGAATGACTTTTACTATGGTCTCTACTACATTCTCTCCTTGATCATGTATATGTGCACTTTCAGTAAAGGTAGAAATACTTAAATATCTGAGGATCAAATGAAACAATTGTATATAAGAAGAACTAGCCCAACATGTACTGTAGATTTGATTACTTTGATAATCAGTTGACATCTTGTATGCAACTGAAACAAACTCAATTTGTAGTTTGTTTAAATTGTTAGATAACTTTAAGACCCCATCTCACTACTTGCTGACTCTGTGGTGTTAGCCAAGCAACATAATCTCTCTGAGCAATCATTTTTTTGTACAGAGAATTTTCATCTTCCTCCTCCTCCTCCTCTTTTTTTTTCTTTAGAAAGTTCTTATAACAAAGAAATGGTACATTAAGTACGTTCAGCATGGTGCTTGCATACAACAGATAGTCAACAACAGTAGTCCTTATGGTATCTGACCTACTCTGAATGTCTGCTATTAAAGAAGATAGACTATGACATCACGTAGAAGGCACAGGCTTGCATCCTCACAGAATTGGCTGTACTCAGTGATGTTTTATGACCTGAGAGACAGAGCGATGGCATGAACCTTGTCTAATCACCTGTTTGCCCTCCTCACCACCTGTGGGCACAATACATACAAGGCAAAAATCAATACACAGAATTATTTGATTAATCAGTATTGCCATCATATTCCTTAGCAGAGAAGCCAAGCCTTTAAAAAATACATTTTCTTTGTGACCATGTTCTTATGCTAATTGAATGTGGGCAGAAAGAAAGGAAGAATGCAATATAATTTTATAAAATACTTTCATTCTAAATATTTTATGGTTCAATTATACCTTAATGATGTATTTGTTGCAACAAGCATTATGGGGGGAAAACTACACTGAAATACTTATGCATATAAAGAATAGAGTGGGTTCGTTCTCTAAGTTGGAAATAGAGGCTCAAGATCACCTGGGACAACTTTCCAGCTCAGGAAGCTGTCTGAGGCCCACTGTAGCTTTCCAGCTGAATGGAGCCCAGCAGGGCTTCCTTCTCATCTGAAAGTCTTGGGCATTCAGGCCACTATGCCAGAAAGGGACTCCTGTGCTCACTTCTGTCATAAGAATTAAAAGTAAATTGGACCCTCTTCAAAGTGTCAGATGGGGTTTTCTGCAGTAGAGCCCTAGGTTCACAGCCATCCTCACATCCTACTCATATGACAGAATGGAGTCTGCCTTTTGGGGAAACTGAGTCCATTAAGAATGACTGGCTCAAATGTGCCTTGGCAGAGTTCAAAGTACAGCATTATTGGCATACAATGCACTCTTTTTTTTTTTCTCTGTACCAATGCAAAAGGTTAAACTTAGAGTCCCGTGCATGCTAGCTAAACATTGAACCAGTGAGCTGTCTCCCTAACAGGAGTGTAGCATTGCAGGTAGGTAGAAGGGAGGTAATTGTGTTTCTAACACAGTGCCTCGTGCTGAATTTCTGATTCAACAGTTGCACAAGGCACCCACTATGTGACATAATATAGGAGGTAGTGAGGATTTAAGTAAAAAGAGAAAAGGCCCCTTCCCTCTGGTGCTTACTCTGTAATAAGGAATACAGAAGAATCAAGGTGACCTCCTGATAAGTGTGGAGATCACTTCTTCCATAAGTGTGTAGATCACTGCAGACTGCAGTCTTATAGAAACGCTAGAAAGAGATGCAGGTTCTGGTCTCTCAAAACTTAGCGTTGTGTCTTGTAGATAATGTATATTGTAGATATTATATCTATGCATATATTATATCTATGCATATATATGCATATTGTAGATATTATAGATATATTGAAGATATCATATCTATGTATACATTATATCTATACATGTATGTGCATATTGCAGATATTATATTAATACACTATAATAACAAAAATCTTATATGTAATAATTATACTATTATGTATTATATATGTATATTATATGTATGTATGTTGTAGATGAAATTATTATATCTAAATTTCAGCTTTCAATAGGAATAGAAAAATATTATTAATTCTGCCAGAGTACTAGGGACATTAAATGAGATGGTTACTTAAATCCCAGCCTGGAATGAAGCTCGAGTTGAGAGTTCTACAATAAAGTCTTTCTACCCTTCTCTTCATCGGAGAAACTCTGTTCCTGTCTGGCACTTCTTCAAAGAATAACTCCATGAGAAAAGGTAAACGTGGAAAAACTCTGCTAATTAAGGTCAAAGTCCACCATTGACTAGATAGCTTTCTGGGGCCGAGGGTGGAAGAAGTCCTTTATTAGCAGGACTTCTTCTTATTTGACTGTGTCTGGGGAATACAAAACCCCATGCATACCTCTACTCGAAGAATGTTGTATAGCCTTAGTTAGATTACAGGATCATCTTTCTTTCTCTTGAAAAGAACATATTCAGCTAATATCTGAGATTCATGAAGTGCTTCCTCACGCTAACGAGACATTTCTGTATCCTAAGTCATCAGCCAGTGAGCTTTGGCCATTCTGGATGTTCCTACCCCCAGTCCTCCAAATTATATAAGCTACGAATCAGCCCAAGTAAAGTTAATTTTTCTCCCTGCAGCAGGTCCCAGTGTGGTCATTTACCTTACACACTCACAGAGCTTCCAAACTCCCATTCGTTTTCTTTGCGTCCGTTGCCCTCATGGACTGATATCAGCTGACATCCCCTAGGGCAGGGAACAGTCACGGGTGTATATGTGTAATGGTCATTGGGGAGGAGTAGAACTTTGGGACAGAGGAGTAAGGAAGGGACACAGTAGATGGGAGGAAAAAAAACCAGCATACTCTCAAACATCAAGACACTTGCTGGAAAGTGATTCATGAGTAAGTTGGGGCGGCAGTTTTTGAAGAGGAACCCAGATGTCCTGTCAGTCGCTGGGGGGAAACTGTGACTACAGGAATTTGCCAAGACAGTATGTTTATGAGAAAGCTGTGCTCTTTTCTAGTCTAATCAAGTCTTGACATTTGAATTTCGATCTAATTTGGGGGAAATAACTTTTCAGATTCTCATCATATAGTACTTGTCCAATATGAATAGAAATAATCACTTGGCTTGGTGATTAGCATGCCCAATAATAACTATAGACTCCTCATTTTTTTTAACTTTCAGATAAATGTCAAATACCTGCATTTAATCCCATTTTTCTTAAGAAGTATTAACAAATGAAAAATGTGACGAAGAGGAGGGAAGAGCAGGGTAGTGATGGGAACAGCGAGAGGATGCCAGATTTATCCAGGAGAATGTGCTCAGTGGTGGTGTTCAAACACTAAAGGGGAAAGTTATTAATACCAACTTCATATGAAGAACAGAAGCAAGTGAATGTGTTTTTCCTAGACAATTTTAGCAACTTGCTTCAGAATGGCTGCTGTCTATTGCAAAAGAGAGTCCTTCATGATAATGTGATTTCATAGCCTCTGACATCCGTCTGCCTGCAGAGACTGTTTGGCAGCCTGGCTAAACAAAGTCAGGAGCCATGTGTATGGGTCTATTTACCTAGCAGAGCTTCAGCTTCTCCCATTCTTAAGTAAGCCTGCCAAACTGACCTCAGAATGGAGGTCATGAAAGTACAAGAAACCAGGCACCAGAATCAGCATCAAGTGTCAAGGACATCATCCTCCTTTATTCCCTCCCCCCCTCCTTTTTTTCTTTTCATGATTCAACCAGAATCAGCATCTCGACTCCCAAGTTCCCCCTTCCCTGAGACAAGGTACCTGCCATGCTCTTTATAGGTCAATGCCCAAAGCTAATGGAGTCACTTAAAGAGAACTACGTAAATTGCTTTGGTATTATTTTACCAGAATAGCCAACCCTGAGTATTCAATATAATAGGTTCTAGGTGTTTGGTTGATATCCCTGGGAGGCCTGCTCTTTTTTTTTTTTTTTTTTTTGAAGGTAAATGGAGGAACAGTGGATCTGGGGAAAAGGGGAGTTGGTGGGGGTTACCGAGAGGAGGAAAGGTAGGGGAAACAACAGTTAGTATCTAAATATATGAAAGTAGAATAAAAAAGAGATAATCCATAATTGATTAGAAACAATTCCTCCTAAGAAAGGATCATTAAAGTTTGTCATTACATGTATTAAGAAAGAAAGAAAAGTCTCAGACCCAGAATTATCCATAGTCCTTTTCTGTTTATTCCAGCTGTATCTTTTGGGAAGCATGTGACTAATTGTGTGAGTCAGATGGTATACCATGTAAATCACATTAGAAAATCATTCTCTTGAATGTAACACAAGTCTCCAGGCCCACCTGTAAGCTGCTGGGGGAAGACTTGTTTCTTTGCATCTTGAGAACTGAACCTAAAATCTGGATTTTTTTTCTGCCCTGATCTACACTCAGTTGCATACTTTAATCACCTGTAGTAAGATGTGTCAATGGAACCTTAAGATAAGACTGATGGTTGATTTATTTACCTTTAAAGTTCTTCAATTACTGATACCTTTTCAACATAGTTGCTTTTAAGTGAAAAGTTCTTATTATAATATTTAAATGTCTATTAATGAGTTACTGCCCAGAAATGAGTTACAGAAATTCTACCTAATTGGAGAGGCAAAGCTGATGAAGGGGAAAGAAGCAACAGGGATGAGACGCCTTTTGTCTTTTGCAATAACTCTGAGTGACTCCACTGTGAGCTTACATATATTCTATGATTGTATTACTTTGCTTTCTGTTGCCACAATGAACATCTATGGCTAGATGCTTTCAATGAAAGAGATTTATTCAGTACATAGATTTGGAGTCAGAAATCCATCCTTGGGCAGCTCCATCTGTTTGAAGTCTGGTGAAGGCTTCTTGGAAGATATCATCACAACACAGGGGGCACATGATGAGAGAGGAAGGCAAGGAAGCCAAGGCCAGTGATGTTCTTTTTTATATAGCTCATGTTTGGAAAGGAACTAAGCACAGTTCCAGAAGAACTATATGAATCCTTCCTGAGGTCAGCACCCAATTGCCTAACCATGTTGCACTAGATTCCTCTTCTTAAAGTTTACGTTACTTCAGACACACCACATGGAGGGCCAAGCTTACAACACACAAAACAGAGAGCAATAAACCTGTATCCAAACTGTAGAATAGTTTAGTACAACCATGCAGTGGATAATACAGACAAATGGTTGGCTTTCTTGAGTATGCACTTCTGATGCGATCATAGCTTTAATGTGGAACTCAATAGCTGAAGCTATCCACAAGTATGGCTGTAGAACCATGGAGCCCCAGCATACATGACTGTACTAAGAGACAACTTTCTAGTGGCTCAAATACCCACAACACTCATTTATTGGATATTTGCTGGTACACTCTTGAAATTGACAATCATTAACAACCTCTGGAGTTTTTAACCACGGTGCACAATTAATATAGTGTGTGTTATTTAAAAGTATTGATACGACATTGGCTTATATGACATATCTACTTAAGTATAAAGGCTACATGTGTTTTTTTTCTGACTTCCTCCTGATTTAATTCATTGATTTTTTTAAATTACTGATTCTATTTGACACTTCTGATTAGTATTTCTCGATGCACCTATATACTTTTTGGATGTAGTTCTAGCCCAAATCCATAGTCTTGGCTATAGCACTATAGTATCTAAAGTATGACAGCCCCAACTGTATCCAGCTGTTGCCACAAGTCCCTGAGAATGAGAGTCACTTTGCACTGAGGATCAGTGCTTTATCTTTTATGGGTTCAGAATTTTCTTTCTTGAATGTTAGACCAAACCACATAGGAACTCAATTGTTGTTGCTTTATCATTATTATGAATATTACTGACATCTTTCATCTGTGAAAGATTTCATAATTTCTCATTTCTACCCACATCCTCTGGAGATGTAGGCAAAGTAGCTTATTGTCCATAAGAAAAGTATCTTTCGTGGGCTGAGATTGTTCTGTGCCCTTCCTTACGAGAATCTGGCAGCTTAGGCCAAAGGGGTCTTGCTATGTAAGTCAGGTACTACACACATGAAATGTGGCTTGATTTTTGGAGAAGAGGTAAAGAATGCAGATCTTTCCCTCACCTAGATATTGCTACCTTTTCCTCCATACAAACAAATGCACATACAAAGCACTACATCACCGTTGGTTCTGAACTAATCATACCATTGGATCCTTAAAAGGGGTCTGAAAATGCATCTTTGGCTCACTCTGTACTATGGTATCTGTGCCAGGCTGCCACCAGATGAAAATAAAATCCAAATGACATTTTAAAAAGAAAGATGAAATGCATTTCCTTACCTTTTTACCCCCTCCCCAAACCTCTTACCTGCTTAAGAATTTCCGCAGCTGTTTCATGCGAACAATCAAATATCACATAGAACTCTTTTCCTTTCTTCATCTCCTTGAGCAGAGGTTTGGCATCTTTATTCCCAGAGGGAAGCTGGCGGATTTTGATTTTAATGTTGTATCTGGAGGGAGCTTTGATGAGCTCTTGCAGACGAATTAGACCTGGAAAATGACATCCAATCATGCACAGGATGGATCTGTGTTGTTTATTGCCATTTACAGTCAAAGGCAGATCATTCCCCAAATGCATCAAGCGGCCACCAACCTAAAGGTTACACTATTGACTTCCTATCTGTCATTGTTCCTCCTGTGGTAGATTGCAGTGATATTTTCCATTTATGTGTGTGTGTGACTTGGAAGCACAATGTTTCCAAGGGCATTTGAATTTTTTTTTTTTGCATACAGTTGTTCTCTCCACCTTTCAGCCAACACTACAAATCTTAAGCATATCAAGTCTGTGACTAAGAAATTTCAATAAACAAAAGCTTGCTTGGAGTTTCTAGAGGTATTCAATGAAACAGCACCTGTTATCATTTTTAGAAAAGTATTTGAACAAATTGATTCCTGTGAATATGTGTGTGGATGTGCACGTGTGTGCATGTATATAGACCAGTGCCGTGAATATGTGTGTGGATGTGCACGTGTGTGCATGTATATAGACCAGTGCCGTGAATGTGTGTGTGGATGTGCACGTGTGTGCATGTATATAGACCAGTGCCGTGAATATGTGTGTGGATGTGCACGTGTGTGCATATATATAGATCAGTGCCAGCAAGGGCCAGAAAAAGGAGCCAGATCCCCTGGATCTGGAGTTACTGGCAGTTGTGTGCTGACTGATATGAAGGCTGAGATCTGAACTCTGGCCCTCTGCAAGAGAAGGAAACGCTTTTTTCTAAAGTGTCTATCTCTCTATTCCCAACACCTGTTATCTTTAAAAAGCTCAACAAATACAAGGGATTGCATGGGGTTGCTAACTTGTGTACACCTATCATCAAATATTTATTTGTAGCATATTGTCTACCAGCCAATTAGTGGGTTTGCTTTGTATAATCTTTTGGTGCTGGTCCAAGAAACTATTTGTAAAAGGCTCATTATATCTCTTGTTAATATGTCCGAAAATTATGTTGGTTAATTCCTTACTCGATTAAAATGTAGTATAGAATTTTTTTGATGTGTGTGATAATGAAAGCAGAAATGTGATATAAAATATAACTGCCGGTAGTTGTAACAAAGTATACACAGCCCAAATTGAAGCAATCTTTGCTTTACCACAGGTTGGGATGAGTTACATTTTTCTCTAATAGAACTTCATCTCTGGGTAAGGTGTACAGCCATAGAGAAGCTCCATCACATGACCCTGATATTAACTGCTGTTTGCTCGATGGCATGATATATTCTCTCTCTCTCTCTCTCTCTCCCCCCCCCCCATTGGAAAATTGACTTTTTAAAAAGTAGGCAGTTCACAGGATTTGTTAGCCTGAGGTAATCAACAGAGAATATTAAACTTATGAGTGTTCAGATGGAAACTGTATGGAAATTGTGCTATGCATTATACAGGATGCCGTGTGGATTCTGGACGTGAGGCGTTTGCTTCCTTCCCTGTTATTTTTATTACCCCCACTCACCAGTTCCATTTATTTGAGCTTACATTGGAAAGGCATCCCCGGACTAGGAACAAGGCTTGATTCTGAAGTGCGGCCAGTTTATCATGACACTATTTTCCGAGTTAAATTGAGGTGAGAAGAGGGAGATTGTTGGAGAACCCTGTTAGGAGTGAGCACGCTCCACGCATCTCTCCCTTTCCACAGAAATCAAAATTAGAGCCATGGTCTTCCTGGATTCTCGCTGCTTTCAATTCTGCCAAGAACCAAAACTATAACACTCCTTTTTTTGTTTTCTTTCTTTTTTTTTTAACTTATTAGGTGTCTTTTTCTTTTTCTTTTTTTTCCCCATTTTTTATTGGCGATTTTATTTATTTAAATTTCAAATGTTATTCCCTTTTCCCGTTTCTCCTCCGGAAACCCCCTATCCTATCCTCCCTCCCCCTGCTTCTATGAGGGTGCTCCCACACACACTCACTTCCGCCTTCCTGCCATGGCATTTCTCTACATTGGGGCATTGAGCCTTCAGAGGACCAAGGGCCACTCCTCCCATTGATGCCCAATAAGGCCATCCTCTGCTACATATGCAGCTGGAGGCATGAGTTCCACCGTGTGTACTCTTTGGTTGGTGGTTTGGTCCCTAGGAACTCTGGAAGGTCTGGTTGGTTGATATTGTTGTTCTTCCTATGGATTGCTTTGCCAAGAATGAGATGGGGGAGGAGGGGAACACTCACACGTTTGTTATTTGCTTCATTACTTAAACCTCCTAACAGCACTACGAAGCAAGTTATCATGTTTATTCTTTCAGATACAGAAACCAAGGCCCAGAGCAATTAAATAACTTACTCGGGCCTACAAGTATAGCTAGCGGGAACCATAGATTAAAACTATTTGTGAGTCTAACGCTCCATCTTTCCGTGGCTCTGCCCTGACTTATAAATACAGGTTGTTGGTACTGAGGGAACACAGAAGCTTGAAATGATTTGATGAGCAGGAGAAGCAGAAGCAGGGGCTGATTTTCTTCTCTCCTTTTCTCCTGCTTCCTGCTCTGCTGCCAGGATCTGTTTTTTTTTTCTTTCTTTCCTTTTTGTTCTTTTGAAAACGTGAGCAAGATTACCTAGGAGAGCTCGGCATGGCCTTTAAATAAAACGGGGAAAGCATTTTAAAGTACACTTCATATGCTGCAAGGAGCTCCTCCTTTGTTCTTTGCTGAATAGAATGCTAACCCTGAAGTGCATCCTCCTCTCCGGACCCTGTTGGCATTTAAAGTTGATAGGCACCCGTTTTCACTTCATTCATTCACATTCAAGAGAACATGGTTCCCGGATGCTCATTAGATCCTAAGCCTATGCTCAAATTCTGGGAGACAAACACATTCTGTTTCAAGGCCTTTAAAGCTCTGAGGAGGTTTTCATACAGGGAAGTACCAGTAGGTGAGTGGAATATCAGTAGTCATTTGATTTCATACATAAAGAGCTGCCTGCCTGCACCTACATCAGGCCAGAATAACTTGCTGGAGTTATTCTGGTAGTGACAGTTCTGTAGCAGTTCTTCAAGGCTCAGGCCTTAAAGTCAAGTCTGCCTTCTCTTTCCCAATAGGGTTCTTTCCCTGAAGTCAGAGACCCTGATGGATTTTTGTATTTCACAGCAACCAACAGGATGGATGGCCCAACCAACTGACTTACTGTATCAGCAACCAAAGTGTAAGCAAACAGAGGAAGCAAATTTTAGGCCAGTGTAAAATCATCATACCTTGTCTTGGCATGTAGTGAGTATCTACTTTCACAATAGTTTCAAAAAAGAAAGATTTTCATGCCAAGAGAGGAAGAAGAGCAGCACAGACAGACAATTTCTAGTTGGGATAATTTTCTCTTTATGGAAAGCTTGTCACTAAGCTTGTCAATGAGACCTCCCTGGGTCTGTAGATGTGCTAGCTTTGAGGGAAGGGGGGATATGCAGAGTTGAAGATTACAGATCCCAGGTGTAAGAAGGTCAGTGACTTTGCACCTGTCTTCCCAGAGCAATAGCTGGCCAAGTCTTTCTGCTTCATGAACAAATGATGCAGAAATTTGCAATTTTAAAAGGCTTTTTCTCAGTTTACAAGAGAGAAAATTTACTGAAAGCTTTTCTTTATATTTGCATTTTGTAGCAATCCATCAATCATTTAACATTTCACTGTAACAACTAGTCAAAACAAAACAAAACAAAACAAAACAAAAATAACTGTTCCTGCCAATCCATGAGCATGAAAGAAGTAATTTCAGGCAGGAATCTAAATCTTAAGCTAGAACAAAGAAGTAGTTTCAGACAGGAATCTAAATCTTAGGCTAGAACAAAGAAGTAGGCTTCAGACATAAAACTGACTTAGGGCTAGGACAGGAAAGTTGGCTCAGATATTTTGGTCATCCTGATAAGCTCTTAGAAACAGTGATCACGGGACTTTGTTTATTGCCTTGCTTGTTCTTTGACTATTTGTGTTTATTGTCTTGCTTGTTCCTTGACTATTTGCATCTATTGTATTGCTTGTTCCTCAACCTAGAACTGATCTTAATACTTGCATGTAATTAAAATGGCATAAAAGCAGATTGGGGGAAATTTTTTTTTAAAAAAGATGATAACATTAACCATTATATAAGATGACTATGAGGATCAATGAAATCATGTGAACTATCTAGCATTAATGCTAAGTAGGTGTTTAATAAATGCTTGTTATAATTACTTTAAAAATATTAAACAAGTAATGACTTTAGGGAAAGGAAATTATTTTAAGAGTACTTCTGAGCTTTCTGACCTCCTCATTTGGATGTCTCCCCTGATCAAGTGACCGAACCCAGCCAAGACTGTGCGGATGATGACTGCTACACTGGAACTCGGTGAGTTTCTAGCCAGCAAGGTAGAGGCATTTTAGAAGGAAACATAGATCAGGAGTGGGCCAGGCTGATCCAAGTGAGTGGCCGATAAAACCATGATCTCATCTGGACTCTCCATAAATGTCAATGTCACAGATGAGAAAGGAAGTTTCAGGACCAAAGGAGATGAAAGAGCTGTCACAACAAAATACAATGAATGCTCCTGGGCCAATTAGGGGAAGAGAGTTATCCATGGATGTGTCTGCTTGGCTGTATTGGATCACTGCTAAGTGTCCCACATCTGATAGATTGTGGTGCGGTTCTAATACAGAAAGTCTGCTTGTAAAGCAGGCACAATAATGTACTAGTGTGCAAAAAAGTCAGGATATCTACAAGGTCCTTCCTAGTGTTTCCATAGAGACAATAAGTTTTACCTTATGCTCTTTCATCATGTTGGAGACTGAACCTGGAGCTTTGATCTCTATACATTGAAACTGGGAGATAAATTGTAGTATGCTGTATAGCCTAGGATGACCCAGAGCTTCTGATCTTCCTGTCTCAGCTTCTCAAGTGAGGCTTATCAGAGGGTAATACGGTGCCCCACCTGGAGTTATTTCTAGGTTGAAAGAAGAAGAGAAGACTAAACTGAATTTGGTCAGTTAGAAATGGCTGCTGCATTTGGATGAGAATGTGGGAGAGTTTATTGTACCCCTCTTAAAATGTTCCTTTACATTCCAAGACAGAATCCATGACTGTGAGATAATCCCATGACTGCCTCCTCCAGTCCCCACTCCCAGGCATGCGACTAGAAACCCACACCTGTAAAGTACTTAAGAGAAAAGCCCGCTTGTTTCATATGAATGTGAGCTAGGCTGTGTATACACATAGGAGTAAAAAAAAAATGTCTACATAGCCAGTTCTAAGCACATTGATTGTCTTCTCTGTGTGCTTAAATATGACACAGAAAAATGCTGATCTGCATATATTGAGGAGCTGTAGCATGAGGTAGAGCATATGGAGAAAAAAAAGAAAGTGCCTTCTATTTGTAGTGATGTGTAAAGATGCTCTGTGTCCTGAAATAATAGCAGACCTTCCATTCTATTTACACTGGCCCTCTTTTACAGTGGTCTGAACATCTCATAAATAGCCCACTAAGCCCAGAATACACTTTGGAAGTGTACACGTGTGGAAGCTATTTCACAGACAGGAAAGTGAGGCACAGAGAGGTTAATTGTCTAGATCAACCCTGAGAATGTCACAGATGCCAGGAATTGGAAGGGACTTTAAAGGTCAAAGCCCTACTCTACTTGATGCAGGGGTCCTCTTCCACTGCCGCAGGAAACCTCTCGCTTTGAGAGATTCTCTCATTCAGTGCAATCTTCTCCTGGGTAGCTTTCATTCTATTTAATGAGTCTCAGTTCAAAAAAAAAGTTACTCCATTTTCTTGAGTCTTAATCCAGTTCCCTGTTCGTTAAACCATACGAGTTAGGTTTGACGCTGTGCAAAGGAGTGTAATAAACCACTGAGACCCGAAGATCAGATCATACATTTTAAATGTTAATTTCATCTTCATTTGAACTTAGAAACATGCAAAATGGCATTTCACAAATGTGTGGGTATATTAATATACTCATATCAAATAGGATTCTTAAGGGCATCTATGTATAAATTGGGAATCTTCCAGAGGGAAGGAAAAGTCTGAGCTAAGAAATGAAAATGAGAGACTGCCTTGGAAAGTGCAGTCTGTCTTAGTGAAAATCTTTAGAATATGAGTTTTCAAAATTATAACAGCAGCAGCAGCAGCAACAGCAACAGCAACAGCAACAACAACAACAACAACAACAACAACAACAGAAAGGTTAAGTTTGAGGCATCCCTAAAGAAAATGTTCATCTCTTGATCACAAAGAAACTCATGGGGGAACTTAACCCAAATATTTTTAGAGTCATTATATTGTAGTAAACTCTAGAAATGTATGCTAGTTCTGAATTCTTCCTAGTAGGCATGGTAGCTAAAAGCAATGTCACTTGCATGGAATACCTAAAGACTAGTTTCCTGAGCAGAATTCTAAAGTTTTGTAGAGTTCTGGTCAGGTTGCTGGAGTTGCATATATGAAAGTTTTGAGTCCAAGATGGCAAAAGAAAGAAGTGTAAATTTTTGCCTTGTTAGGTCATGGTAGCAAGGACCCTCTGTCCCTCTGTTACTTCAATGGGAATCATGGGCAGGCATATAGTAAGGGTGATTTGAGCAGTATTGACATTCTAACCCCACAATGGGCTATGTTATGCACAGCAAAAGAAAGGTTCACTGTTTCTTCCATGATGCTGACTGTACAGAATCCCCTTCATTTCCACTGATATACTATGTGGAAATGCAAAAGAATTTACTGGACATTAAAAACCTTAAGTCCTCATTTGAATACAGTCTTAAGAGCAGATATTTCACCTATTCACAGGATGATTGGTACATTATATGTTTTAGCTAATATTTTCAAGGGTATGTGACATGTTGGCATTCAAAAATCCAGTTGTTGTTTTTGTGCTTGTATTTCTCCATAGATTCTCTTAGGATTTATTTTTTTCAGCCTCTGACTTCTCTTTGTATGTTAATCTCATTTCAAGTTCAGCCTTGTTGAATGTATACACTGGAGTTTGATTCAGGCACAAAGATTAATGAAACTATGAAGTTTTCAGGAGGAAGAAAGGAACTGAAGATGTTACATTAACTGAATTAACCCAGACCCAGAAGGACCAATGTGGTGCATTCTTTCTCATATGCAAATCCAACTTCAGGTCTTTATATGGGTGTATTCATGTGAGACTGAGTGTGGCCAATATGTTGTAAACCAGAAAGAAACATGTGAGAAGTAGAGAGGAGGCTTTTGAGGACAGTGGCGAAGGTAATAGAATATATGTGTCATGAGGGTAGATGAATGGCTCAGCAGGTTAATAGTGCTTTCTTTGTAAGCTTCACCACCCAATCCCCAATCCCTAGAGCTACAGACCTATATACAAGCACACACACATACACACACACACACACACAGAGAGAGAGAGAGAGAGAGAGAGAGTTATGAAGAGATAGAGATGAGACAGAGAGAGAGACAGAGAGAGACAGAGAGAGACACATACAGAGAAAAAGAGACAAAGGGATGGAGACAGATATATACATACATACAGAAAGAGACAGAGATGGAGAGATAGAGAGAGAGAGGGGGGGGTCTGGCATGAGATTTTGAATCTCAAAGCCCACTCCAACAGAAATTCAGCAGGAATACACCTCCTGTAACAAAGCTAAACATCCTAATATTTCCCAACTGTTCATCAACTAAGGACTAAGCATTCAAGAAAATGGGTCTATGGGATGCCACTCTCATTCAAACTGCCACAGTGATTTAATGTAACCTTGCTGTAAAACTTTAAGACCATGTGTGATGAAATGACTAGTGACTACTGAAGGCTGGTAGACATTTCACATAGATGTGATGGATTCAGAAAATGATGAAACCATAACCTAACAAACAAATGAATAAACAACCACAGAACACTTCTCAGGAGCTCTGTGCCATGAGTCCAGGGCTGAGTTGTCTGTCAGAGACTCATTGTCTTAAGGATTCAGTGCTTTGCATTCACACTTGCATACAAAGTCCATACTGCTTTCCTTTAATCCAGACCCTCCTATTCCCCATTCTGCTTGATGTTTATATGTTTATAAAATTCAAATTTAGCACATCCATGACCAAGTACTTGATGTCTGTGATGATTAGCTTCCAATGTTGACATGCCACAACCTAAAACCTCTTGTAAAGAGAATCTCAGTTGAGGAATCACCTAGAAGAGGATGGTCTATGTCATGTCTTTGGGGGATTGTCTTGATGGTTAGTGGAAATGGGAAGACTCAGCCTGAGTATGGAAGTATCATTACATAATTGAAAAATCTCTCTCTCTCTCTCTCTCTCTCTCTCTCTCTCTCTCTCTCTCTCTTTCTCCTCTTTAATATGAATGTTACCAGCTGTTTGACTTCCTGCCTTAGCCTCCCAGAAATAATGAATTGTTATGGACTGTAATCTGGAACTGTAAGTTAAAGAAATCTTTCCCCTTTTCCTTTACTAAATCTCTTTTGGTCAGGAAATTTAGCCACAGCATCAGACAGGAAAGTTAAGACAATATCTATCTGTCTTTCTACAGGTTAGCTGTACTCAACCCTTTACAGCTCAGATGACAGAAACTCGGTCCTCTGGCTCATGTCAAAGCTGAAGAGACTTTTATTCACCTCCCCATCTCCCGAACTCCACTGCCTCAAGATATTATCATTCTAGAATACTTTTTTAACCCGCAGGTATGAGAAGTCATAGTGTGCCTTGCTTTTACCACAGCATTAATAGTTCTTAAGACAGATCATAGATTTCCTGTCTTAAAAACTTAAAAATATGCTTACCATATGGCATTTGTCTCATGTCAAAGGAATGCAATATGTTTTCCTTGACATATGACTCGACTGAAATGCCAGCCAAACTTTGCTACTTTAGGAGAGCTACGGGAGTTCACTCCATGCCTGTTGCGTTTGTCCATTGAGGCAAATGTCTGCAACCTGAAATGCCTTGAGTTTCTCAGAGTTTTATACTTCAAAGTCGATGTCATGCTGGCACAAAAATACTGATGCGCACATAAGACAGCTTTAGAAAGCTGTCAAAGCAGGGGAAAATGACAAGTTGGGGCTATCTGTGATGCTGCTTACGCGGCTTTCTCAGACTTCTCACTCTTTTGATCCGTCATTCAAACACCCCACACTACAACGTAAATGGCAGCAGGAGAAGGGGATGTCCAGGAGAAACATGCAAATGGGCACTACATTCAGACATTCAGAGGGTCAGGACTGTTCAGCCTCTAATGTATTCCACGGGGCTTGATGCTCTCTTACTCCACTGCTAGCACCTCCATTTCCTGGTTTGGTTTCTGTAGGAGCAATCTGGCTCCTACAGTTGCCATGACCACTTTCGCCGACATAGAGTTCTTTATCAGTACAACAACCTCCATCAGTATATTGTTGACTTGATGCTCTTCAATACCTTCTCCAATGACTTTCCATTTCACACAGAGTACAGATTCTTCCAGGGGTCTCTAGTATCCCACCATGGGCTCCATCAATTCGTTTCCCCTGACTTTGTCTACCGCCAATCTTATTTAACTCAGTTCTAACCACACTCACATCTTCCCTAGCTCTATAGTGTATAAGACACGCTTTCCCCAGCATTAGCAGCTAGCGTAGCTGGAACCCTCTGGTACCATGTAACTCACCTCCCCACTGACATCAACATTTTGCTCAGACCTCACTATTGCAAGGTTACGTGGTTCCAAACACTGAAGACTACACTGTAGCTTCCAGATTTTCCCCTACTATGGTACTATTTTCTTTCCCATATTATTTATCATGCTTGAAAAAAAATCACTTTGTTGAGGGTGAATAAATGGGTTGTTCTTTAGGTTCCCATAGAAAGCAAGTATTCAGAGTCAGTGTTTTCTATTTTCTTTTGGTTCATTGGTGAATTACAGGTGCATAGAACAATCCACAAAATGTAGTAAATACTCAGTGTATATCCACACAGAACAGAACAGTATTATTAAATATAAAACATGCTCTCATAGGATGGAGTCAAGTGGGTATGCTGCAATATGAGTTTGAGTCCTGCAGGAAGTAGTCTACTTAGCATTGGAAACTAAATCCTGTCTTATACAGGGCAGTGAACAATCGACAGAAAGGCCCTCCTATGACAAGAATCCTACTGTTGGAGGCCAAGAGAGAAGGTCTTAAAACCACAAGAAATGCTCTTCAAAGCATCCTATGTGGCTTGTTAGAAACTCATGCTTTGAATTATTCCAAAGCTGCTCCCTTTGATACTTCATAAGGGTTTAGTCAAGCTTCATTGCATGGCCCTGCTCTGCAGATATGTAGATAACAATGGTGGTCCTTTTCATCAAAAGTCTCATCAGTTTATCTTTTCAGTTGAAACATTCAGACACTTAAACACCACACACATATCCTGCACCTGAACATTCTTTTTTTTAAAATTTTTTTTTATTGGATGTTTTATTTACATTTCATATGTTGTCCCCTTACCCCATCCCCCACCCACCCTGGAACCCCCAATCCCCTCACCCCCCTCCTTCTTCTCTGTGGATGTAACCTCTATCTACCCCCACACACACTCCCACATCCCCACCCTCAAGATTCCCACCCCCTGGGGCGTCCAGCCTTCATGAGGTCAAGGTTCTCTTCTTCCACCTATGCCCAGCAGGGCCCTCCACTCATACATATTCAGCTGAAGCCCTGGATCCCTCCTTAAGTGCTCCCAGGCTGGTGGATTAGACCCTGGTAGCTGTGGTTCATTGGTATTGTTGCTCTCCTCATGGTGCTGCAAACCCTTTCAGCTCCTTCAGTCTTCACTCTAACTCCTCCATTGAGAACCCCATTATCAGTTCAATGGCTAGTTGTGAGCATCTGCCTCTGAATATGTCAGACTCTTGAAGACCTCTGAGGAGACATCCATATCAGGTTCTTATCAGCATGCACTTCCTGACTTCCACATCAGCATCTACCTTTGGTGACTGCACATGGGATGGATACTCAGGTGGAATGGTCTTCAGATGGCCCCTCCTTCAGTTTCTGTCTCTCACTTTGTCTCCGTATTTGCTCCCTTGAGTATTTTATTGCTCCTTCTAAGAAGGACTGAATCACCCCCACTTGGTCTTCCTTCTTTATGAGCTTCATGTGGCCTGTGAGTTGCATCTTGGGCATTTCAAGGTTCTGGGCTAATATACAATAATCAGTGAGTGAATACCATGTGTGTTCTTTTGAGATTGGCTTACCTCACTCAGGATGATAATTTCTAGTTCCATCCATTTACCTAGGAACCTCTCGAATTCATTGTTTTTAATAGCTGAGTAATACTCCATTGTGTAAATATACCACATTTTTTGAATCCATTCCTCAGTTGAAGGACATCTGGGTTCTTTCCAGCTCCTGGCTATTATAAATAAGGCTGCTATGAACATAGTTGAGCATATTTCCTTGTTATATGTTCAAGCATCTTCTGGATATATGCCTAGGAGTGGTATAGCTGGATCCTCAGGTAATGCTATGTCCAATTTTCTGAGAAACCGCCAGACTGATTTCCAAAGTGGTTGCACCATCTTGCAGTCCCACCAACAATGGAGGAGTGTTCCTCTTTCTCCACACCCTCGCCAGCATCTACTATCACCTGAGTTTTTAATCTTAGCCATTCTGACTGGTATGATATGGAATCTCAGGGTTGTTTTGATTTGCATTTCCCTGAAAACTAAGGATACTGACCATTTCTTTAGGTGCTTCTCGGACATTCGAGTTTCTTCCGTTGAAAATTCTTTGTTAAGCTCTATACCCCATTTTTTAATAGGGTTATTTGGTTGTCTGGAGTCTAATTTCTTGAGTTCTTTGTATATATTGGATATTAGCCCTCTATCAGATGAAGGACTGGTAAAGATCTTTTCCCAATTTGTTGGCTGTCGTTTTGTCCTATTGACAGTGTCCTTTGCATTACAGAAACTTTGCAATTTTATGAAGTCCCATTTGTCAATTCTTGATCTTAGAGCATATGCCATTGGTGTTCTGTTCAGGAACTTTTCCCCTGTGCCCAAGTATTCAAGGCTCTTCCCCACCTTCTCTTCTATTAGTTTCAGTGTATCTGGTTTTATGTGGAGGTCCTTTATCCATTTAGACTTGAGCTTTGTACAAGGGGATAAGAATGGATCAATTTTCATTCTTCTACATGTTGTCCTCCAGTTGAACCAGCACCATTTGTTGAAAATGCTGTCCTTTTTCCACTGGACAGTTTTAGCTCCTTTGTCAAAGATCAAGTGACCATAGGTGTGTGGGTTCATTTCTGGGTCTTCAATTCTATTCCATTGATCTTCCTGCCTGTCTCTGTACCAATACCAGGTAGTTTTATCACTATTGCTCTGTAGTACAGCTTGAGGTCAGGGATGGTGATTCCTCTCGAAGTTCTTTTATTGTTGAGAATAGTTTTCGCTATCCTGGGTTTTTTGTTATTGCATATGAATTTGAGAATTTCCTTTTCTAACTCTGTGAAGAATTGAGTTGGGCTTTTAATGGGGATTGCATTGAATTTGTAGATTGCTTTTGGCAAGATGGCCATTTTTATTATATTAATCCTGCCAATCCAAAAGCATAGAAGATCTTTCCATCTTCTGAGATCTTCTTCGATTTCTTTCTTCAGAGACTTGAAGTTCTTGTCATACAGGTCTTTCACTTGCTTGGTTAGATTCACACCAATGTATTTTATATTATTTGCAACTATTGTGAAGGGTGTCATTTCCCTAATTTCTTTTTCAGTCTGTTTATCTTTCATGTAGAGGAAGGCTACTGATTTGTTTGAGTTGATTTTATAACCAGCCACTTTGCTGAAGTTGTTTATCAGGTTTAGGAGTTCTCTGGTGGAAGTTTGTGGGTCACTTAAGTATACTATCATATCATCTGCAAATAGCGATATTTTGACTTCTTCCTTTCCTATTTGTATCCCTTTGATTTCTTTTTGTTGTCTAATTGCTCTGGCTAGGACTTCCAGTACTATATTGAATAGGTAGGGGGAGAGTGGGCAGCCTTGTCTAGTCCCTGATCTTAGTGGGATTGCTTCAAGTTTCTCTCCATTTAGCTTGATGTTGGGTACTGGTTTGCTCTAAATTGCTTTTACTATGTTTAGGTAGGGGCCTTGAATTCCTGATCTTTCCAAGACTTTTATCATGAAGGGATGTTGAATTTTGTCAAATGCTTTCTCAGCATCTAGTGAGATGCTCTTGTGGGTTTTTTTCTTTGAGTTTGTTTATATAGTGGATTACATTGATGGAGTTCTGAATATTGAACCATCCCTGCATTCCTGGGATAAAACCTACTTGATCATGATGGATGATTGTTTTGATGTGGTCTTGGATTCGGTTTGCTAGAATTCTATTGAGTATTTTTGCATCGATGTTCTTATTGACCACATGTGTACAATTAAGCAAGGGCCAGGACAGTTGGGCAGTAGAAAGAAAATTTAAGCGCAAGGTGAGCCAGAGACTAGGGAAAGCTTGTATGAAAGCACCCTTCTACTGTTGCTCCATATGTTTGGGGTAGGGACTAAATACTCTGCTTAATGAAGTCTAAACTAATAATCCAAGCAACCTGATTCATATGTTAAAATCCTTTAAGATATGTGAGGGTTTTTTCTATCTAATTTGCGTGTAGGTAGATTATGTGTGTGTTTGTGTGTGTCTGTGTGTGATGTATCTGCTTAATACATGCATGTGTGCGTGCAACTGCATGGACTCATGCACAGACATGGTAAGCCAAGGAAGATGTCAGGTGACTTGCTTTATCACTTTCTGCCTTACTCTCCTCAGACACATCTCTAACTGAAGCTACAGTGATTCTAGTGGACAGAACACCCAAGCTATGCTCCCATCTTGAATTCCTCTACTGTGCTGGGGTTATAAACACTGTGTTGTCATGCTTGGCTTTTTATGGGTGCTTGAACCTGAGGTCCTCAGCCTTGGACAACATTTTCCCACTCAAATATCTCTCTAGCTCCTATGTATGGAAGGTTTTTAATGGGTTAATCATCTAGATGCCATTGGAGGGTTATTTTACCTCAAGGCCTTCTCACCAGCTGTTCCTGGGTGGAATTTTATATCTAGGTATCTATTTTCATTGCTTGGTCATTTTCCTTTTTTGGAATTTTACTTAAATATTTACTATTAAGTACTACTCAGATATCCTTAGATAAATTTACAAATCTCCTCCCTGTCCAGTCTGTCAAACATCATTAGCTGCTCTCTCTTTTTATCATAACATTTACTGCTACTTATTCATGAAATATTTACTTTTGTGTTTTGCTTAGATAAATAGGCTGCAGAACTCAAAAGGTCAGAGATATTTTTGCTTGTGGTTTTGAACATTTTTGCTACTAGTAAATGCTTATAACAAGGGTGTCCATCATTGAGTAGACAGACTATGGTATCGTTCTGTCTCCCTGCCTACATTGTGAATGCGTGTGTGTATGTGTGTGCGAGAGAGAGAGAGAGAGAGAGAGAGAGAGAGAGAGAGAGGGAGAGAGAGAGAGAGAGAGAGAGAGACAGAGACAGAGAGACAGAGAGAGACAGAGACAGAGAGAGACAGACAGAGTGAAACAGAGAGAGACATAGGGACAAAGACAGAGACAGAAAGACAGACAGATGGAGAGGAAGGAGACTTGGGAGAGAGAGATATTTATATTTGTACTTGTCTTCATTTTAGAGATTGCCTAAAGAAAGAAATCACCTTTTTATGACAAAACCAAACAGCTTATAGCAAGCACACTGTGAAAGGGAGCCCGTCAGAGCACAGTCAAAGGAAGCATACCAAGGATTCTGCACGCTCTGTTGCCCTGCAACCAGATACTGGTTTCCCCAATATCTCAGGAACATTACCAGATCTGTCTGGATATGGGTATTAAGCCCATTTACTGTCAGGAAGTTTAAATAGAGGAATGACTGGTCAAACTCTAACATGGCTGTCTTGAGTTAGTCACAAACTAAAGCCTGGGCATGAGTGTGGTTTTCTCAGTGAAATGTGGATTAGCACTTGCTTGTTTGGAGCTGTAGGTGTTTGCCTAACCAAGTATAATGGAACACTGAAATCCCACCTTCTCTGGCCTGCCAAGTTCATGTTTCCTTGTAAAGAAATCATTCTTAGAATGTCATCAGTTTAAAGGAAGCAGCAACAGTTTTAGTCATTAGTCCCCATTAGCAGTGTTGGGGCTCAGACCCATGACATCACAGAGTGTAACACCTTTTAGCCACAAGTTTCTTAAATTAGAAAAGGTTGGAAGGTTCCAGGAGCAAGGATTTTCTACATTTCTACCACCATCTTGTCCCCTAACTCTCTCTCTGTCTCTGTCTGTCTGTCTATCTGTTTGTCTATCTGTCTCCCTCCCTCCCTCCCTCCCTCCTTCCCTTCCTCCCTCCCTTCCTCTCTCCCTTCCTTCTTCCCTCTCTCTCTCCCTCTCTCTCTTTCTCTCTCTCTCCCTTCTTCCCTCCCTCTCCCTCCTTCCCTCCCTCCCTTCCTCCCCCTCTCTTTCTCCCTCTCTCTCTCTTTCTCTCTTTCCCTCCCTTCTTCCCCCCCTCCCTCCCTCCCTCTTTCCCTCCCTCCATCCCTCCATCCCTTCCTCCTCCATCCCTCCCCCAAGGTCAGTGTAGACAGTGGGAATCTTCATCAAGGCAACCCTGAGACAGTCATTCTTTCCTTTGTCCTTTGAAGAGTCAGTCTAGAAAGTTCTTTCACCTATGCCAATGAAAAGAAACACAACACAGGGGTCCCAAGAAAAACTGGGAGTAAGAACATGTTCCTCCATGATCCGTGTTTCTCCATGAAACACACTATACTAATTTTCAGTCTGTGCTATGCCCCAAGTGATTCCATTATTATAAAACAGAAGCTTGCAACCATATTAAGTGTAAATGTTGGTGTGGAATGTCTCCCTACCTTGACTGTATGAATAAACCACCAACAATCCAGCATGAACCATGAGACAAATGTTAAGGTGTTTCCCCACAGCCAACATCACCATTTATGACTTTATCAAATTGATATTAAATCAAGAACAGATGGATGCATTGATGTTTTAAAATCCTCTATGAAAAAGGTCAGGGCTGGGCCCTCAGCACACTTACCAACCAATGGAATGTAGAGGCTCATTATCAAGATCATATAAAAGAAGAGACATTTACTCCTTCAGTGCAGTGACACCCACCACCCTCTCATAAGGCCATATGATGCATATGTAACAGTATCAACAGGTGATAAACCCTCAATTATCTGTCCAGGGCTTCAATTTACCACAAGCCTTTGTTTAAAACACCTCCCCTGAGTCTTCATTTGCCTGGATCCCGCCATGGTCTTTGGAACATCTCTATGCATGTTTAAGACTACATTGCTTAGTTCCATAACATCTAATCCCCAGTAATGGTTCTCTTGGCATCTCTATCAGCACTGTGCCTTCAGCCTCTTCAAACCCTGCAGCCTTTAAACCCTCTTAGTGACATTCTGTAGGATTCTTGTGAAGGGGAATGTGATCTAAGAGCTAAAATTAGCTATTGAGATTACAATAAAAGACCCTGTGGTTGCCAATGGCCACTACCAAGTAAAATTAGTGGTCTTCAATGTACTAAAGGCAGCATAATCGACATAGCTTCTGAGTTTATTGTAAAAATTTGAGCATGATTATTTCTGACACAGTTCATTCATTTCAGAAAGCTGGTCCTGTAGTTGGACCTTGTGATTTCTAATACCTTTCACATTTCTACAGAGTTGTTCATTCTTCATTCAAATTAAGTATAAAAGTAGACAGAGCTTCAAGGGCTGTCTTAGTGATAGAATAGTTGCCTGCTATGTGCAGTGGCCCTGTAACACATCTACCTTCTTATATACATATAAACATGCATACATACATGCATATATATATATATATATATACACACACACACATATATATATATATGTATATATATACATACACATACATACAAACATGCATTCATTTATGTATGCATAAATGTAAAGCTCAGGGTTCCCTGTGTCTTTTAGCATTTCTTCTAAAGAATCTTGGCATCATGTGAAAATGTTGTTAAGTAAATCCATTATCCCTTTGTCTTCCTAATTTCTTACCATTATAATTATGTTTATATGTTATGATTGTTAGTCATTATTTTTATGATGGATAAGGAAAAGTATCAGTCACTTTTGTCCTACACTGAAGAAAATTTGTCAAGTGAACAAAGATTCCACCTGGAAAAAAAATACACAGAGGATTAGGGGAAGATTGACAACAATGGATTTGACAAACAGAAGAGAGCAAAAGAACAACTATTGAGCTTCATACATGTGTGTAAACCTCAGCCTTTATGTGTGTTTAGTCTCCGCTCCATCTCTTTTCCCTCCCTCCATTTCATTCTCTTCCTCTTTCCTTGTACATCTTTATATTTTATATCAGGGTAAACTAGAGGTCCAGGTCAGGTCTAGCCAAGCATATATACCTTTATAAATAAAGTTTTATTTTCATATACCATGTCCACTCATCTACATATTATATATGTACACTTAGCAAAGTAATTGTGTCCAAGAAGATATGACCACAATACTGTACTGTACATTTACTATTTATGTAAAAAGTTTGCTGTCCCTGTGCTCTACATAACTAACAGAGGCTACATTTGGCTGAACTAGGTCTCGAGAAAGCAGAAAGTGCTGAATAGACTTCATGCTGCATTTGGTACTCAGCTTCTCAGCTTTCTGCTGTGTGTTAAGGGAAAGAAGCCAGCCTTCCACAGGGGTCTAATGAACCAGAGAGAGGTCCTATGAGCAAAAAGTTCTTAGGATGTCTCAAATCACCACAGCATGTGAGACTTGGAGATAAGTGAGTGATGTGAGCACCTGGGAATGAGGAGGGGAAGAGATGGAGCATGCTAAAACTTCACGCTTTCTAGAAGCACTCTAGAGCCCTTACATACTCTAACTTGTAGAGGACCTCTGCCTGCAAATATTGAGTCAATTGAGTTCTGTCCTTAGAGACTTGCATGCTGCTCCCATTGACTTCAATGAGAGTAATGGGGCATTTTTTCCCACGACATCTGTCCTGGCTTCAGGCTATTTAACAAACTCCTACTAAACAAATCCCAGTAAAGTGTTCTTTAATGGGTACTTAATTCTGTTGCAGAGGTGGGTGCTGAATACACCTAAGTCCTTTCTTTCCCTTCAGGTTTGCTGTTTCCTCCTTTTTATGGCTTGATAATTGCTACACTGGAGAAGCCTGAGTCAGGTAGTATTAAACCCACCCTGAGCCACCGAACGTCTGCTTTTATCGATCTCAGTTGATCCGCTTACCCTCCAGGTTCCAATTTAATGGTTCAATTGATTATTCATTTACATTTTTAATGTTGTAGGCAAAATCATTTTAGCAGGAATCATCTCTAACTTAATGGGTAACATACAGAGTCATTTGGGATATTTATTTCAACAAGTATTTATTGAGCAACTGAGCTCAGATGAGCCTACCAAGGATAAAAAGGTCATTCTACTTTATAGTCAACACTGACAAAAAAAATGATGTGCTGATGTTTTTGTTGTGCAAAGGGGCTGCTACTCTGAATGGATTCCTGGGTGTTTAAAGGTAGTTAGGACATCAATTTTTGTATAATTAAATTTTGTCTGCATATACCTTAAAATCTATAATGCCCACATCATTGTTTGAACTTGTTCTTAAATGCAGGGGTTTCTATAATTTATTTTCCTTTTAGATGATTTTGCTTTTCTGGAGATATAGAAAGCTTGAGTGATTACATCAAGGTGAGCTCCCTAACGTGAGAGCTACTTTGATTTTATTAGCTGGAAAAACTACTTACCAAACACAGCAACGTGAACCAATCTAACCACACTTGTGTTTCACTGTAATGTTTTACCTGAAGGCTCTTTAAATATACTTTGTAGAGTTTATTTCGCAACATGATGTCACCCTGTACATCAAGCAGGTAAAACTAAATACATAACCGTTGGTGGCAAACCCTTTCTAGTAGGATCTGCTCAGCATATCATATTTATGAGTTATATGTCTAATCACCTAGGGCTTTCACTTGTTTCTAAAATGAGATGAGGCACAGGAAAATACATAAATGGCTTCTTCTGATGATGATAGTCACCTTTATCTGAGAGTATAAGTGGAGCCAGGGTTTAGTGCTGAACAGAGGATGCATAGTACTCATTTTCTAGGGAACCGCATGAGCTAATGCTTGCTGGAAAAGGCAATGAAAAACGAAAATTTGCCAAAATGCTTGGAAGGGCCTCCGTTTGCTAATTCTCACTGCCAATTTCATTCGTTTCAGGCAGATCAAGAAAGAACCTATTCTAAATTCTTGGGAAAAGGTCAGATAGACAACAGTATTAGTCTTTGTGCACAAAATTATTGATCCGTTTTCTATGTGCCTGGTCGATAACAGGAAGGACATTCTAAGCAAAGCTAGAAATTTAGTATTTAGGAATGCCTAGTGTCATAGACATGTAAGCACATCACTGATATCGAATGTGTAACGCTTCAATTTCCAAAGCCCTTCTCTTCTGTTGGTGCTCCTAGGGAGCTTGAGAGAAGTAACATTTGAATGTGGTCATGAATAATCAATGACTTCACCATCTGAGTGTTGGGATCAATCTGTGTCCTCCCCTAAGTTACTAGATGTTGCAAAAGAAAGTTGTGTTTTGGCTTTTGTTGTTTGCTTCAGACTGCTTTGGCCTCAGGGACCTTCCCTAGAAACTTTCTACCAGGTTCTCTACTTTGTCCTCTCAGTCCTCTTTGACATTCCCTGCCTTTCTAAGCCTTTACTACCATGCTATAAATTACATATATTCAAATTGAGACCTATTGACTATGTGATGTACAACTCATAATTGAGAATTATCATTACTAATAAAGATTGGAATGAACAGCAACAAAAAACCCTGTGTTTGCCTCAGCCATAAATATCAAGGAAAAGGGAATTCTCTGGCAAATTGCTGCTAATGAAAACGCTACCTGCACCTTGTGAATTTATTGTTACTCAATAAATTCTGACATGGCAGAAAGACACAGCTGTGTTTGTTGATGTTTTGACATAGCATACTCAGTACAAGGAAGGGCCAGGCTCTGAAAGAGTACTTAGAAAGAACTTGGGGATTCTTAAGGAGTGGTAGTTCATATGAGCAGTATATGGGCAGTAGAGAAAATACATCAGTGAACTAAGCTTGAAACTTTAATATGTAGATGAAGGAGAGTCATTGACTCCAGTTAAACAAAAACAGGGAGATGGGAAGATAGTCAGGGCTTGGAAGATACCTTAGTTGGCAAATGGTCTGCTGAGCAAGCATGGAGACATTTGCTTGGATTTCCAGTACCCAACTAAAAAAGTATTCACTGTAGTGTACATTTGCAATCTCAGCTTGAGGGGGGTACGAATGGAAACGGGAGGATCCCTGGAGCTCATTCACTAAACAGCCTCATGGAATCAAAGGGCTCTAGGTTCAGTGAGAGACCCTTTGCTCCGGAAAAAAGTGGAGAATAGTTGAAGAAGACAGATGATGTCAGCCAGCATACACACACACACACACACACGCACACACACACACACACGCACACACTCACATACCATGTACATGCTCACAAGGGAACCTGAGCTCTGATAAATCCTAAAATTCGAGCAGAAGATAATAGGGGAAGTACCAGCAAAGCTAACTTCAAATGGGTAAAGTTCAGAGAAGGTATCTATTGATGATTAGGTGTTGAAATGCCATCTTCCAGTTTGAATCCTAAACCAAGTGGATAGAACAACCAAATCCCATTGATTTGTTTTAAAACAGTTAATGAGTGTTCTATAAGGTGGCAATGGGACAAGCTATAGCCAGAGTACTACCTGTAGCCACCACTTAAGCTCCCAAATTTTGTACTGGCTTACCCCTGGGACTCACAATCTTTTTCCCAGGGAATGGATCACTTTAGTGGCATAATGTCTAACTAGATGTCTGCTTGATGTATGATTGTGATAACTTTTGATAGACAGAATAACTACTTTTGTTAGACACTTGAATTAGGTCACTGCAATTGTGATTACATGCTCAGTAGAGTTGTGCTTATGAAATCTCACTATTAGCACTGTAATTAGATCACAATATATATCAATAAGATGATTGTGATGGTTTGAATACTTGGCTCAGGTAGAGGCACTATTTGGAGGTATGGCCTTGTTGGCGTAGGTGTATCACTGTTAACCTGGGCTTTAAGACCCTCATCCTAGCTGCCTGGAAGTGAGTATTCTGCTAGCAGCCTTCAGATGAAGATGTAGAACTCTCAGCTCCTCCTGCATCATGCCTACCTGGAAGCTGCCATGTTCTTGCCTTGAGGATAATGGATTGAACCTCTGAACCTATAAGCCAGCCCCAATTAAATGTTGTCATTTATAAGACTTGCCTTGGTCATGGTGTCTGTTCACGGCAGTAAAACCCTAAGACAATGATGTATTTTTTAAAATATAACTAAATTTATTGAATTAGCCATACAAGGCATCCAAAATTCCTTTAAAATTCTCAGTAAGGTTTCGTGAGACAGTGTTTCTGTGTGTATGGTCTGACGAATCTCATGGTGGGCAGAGTAAGCCTGCCCAGGCTGGCATTCGGGTGTGTGATTGTGCACATGTGTGTGCATGTGTGTGTTTGTTTTTGAGTTCCATACCTGTGCTGTCTTCATACACCACCGTCACTGTTTTCCAGTTGTAATAGAGGACCAGATCCAGGACCGCCCTGCTGATAGCCGCATAATCCGGGTAAAGGTTGATGTAAAATAAGTCTCTGTTGTCCACAGAAGGGTGTTTCCAACGAGTCTGAATGTGTGGTACTTCGAGAGCATTGCATATAGACTGTACAGCACTGACGGAGGAGCTGTGGGAGGGGCCAATGAGGGCGGCCACCCCAAGAGCCAGCTGGTCGCATGCTGGTAATATCCAAAGACAAGGGGAGGGATTGTGAGGGAGAGAAGGCAGGAAAAGGGTGAGAACGAGAGAGTTCTTTAAAGTCATGCTTTCCTTACATGGTTTCTCTTCTTAACTGTCAGAGAACCCTCTATAATTCCCATCTGTTTGTTGCTATCATTTCTTTCCAGCTTCCCCTAATCTTTAGATAGTAAAATACTGTTAAGTGTAAATGTACAGCCAACCAGCAATAAATCATAAGGCCAACTCCCTGCAAATAAAAATGAGTTACTCGTCTCAGTTCATTACCTTCAAGTAGATGAAGGCTAAATCCTTTACTTGATCCCATGAGCACTCTGTGAGCTAACTAGCAAACCATTTGTCAAATGAATGTCCTGTGAATTAAGTTCTGTCATATGGCAGGGGGACAATGGAGATATTAGTATGGACACAGAATGCAGAAGACCTTGTGGGTGACTATAAAATGCTTTGACTCCTATCTTTCTGCAGCTCAGGTAAGAGTTTTTGCACTTATTTTTCTTACATGAGTTTTCTACTTAACTATTAGAGAACCCCCTGTAATTCCCACCCCAAATCGCTATCTTTGCTATCTTTTCTATCCAGTTTCCAATATTCTTAAAATAGTAAAATACTGATAAGTGTAAATGTACAGCTGATCAGCAATAAATCATGTGGCCAACTCCCTGCAAATAAAAATGAGTTATTCAGGTAGGACGTTCTGTTATTGAAATATTTGTAGAGCGCATATAAGTAGGAAGGACTCCCTAATTGTTACAGTGGAATGGCATGACCTAAAGAGATCTTTAGAAGACACTTGGTCTACCCCACTCATTTTATACCCAATGGAGCTAATCATGGCCATGGGACAGTAACAGAGTTGACCCAGAACTTGTGGACTCTAGGTCAAGGCCAGGTCTCTTTCTCCTTCAATTATCAGCTAATCATAATTAAATTACACATTTCATATCTTATTCCTAACATTTTTGTTGTTATAAGAACAAAAGTATCCATTATGAGAAATTAGAGTATTTAAAATATAGAGAAGACCAAAGGCTCTCTCATCAGCCTTCTTTATCTTGGAATAATGCTTACTGATATTGCAGAAAACTAGGACTGCTGTTAAAGCATAGTGTGAAACATTGGTGCCTTTATTGAATAAAAAGCACTTTCTCCTTAAGGTATTAGAATTTCAAGAGTATATTTCCAGTGTTGGAAAAACAGATCATTGGGCAGGAATGGTGTCATTTATCTAAGCCATTGTTATACATTTACGTATTTAAGCTCCTCTTAACTTTTGACCTTGAGAAGTAATATTTCAATATTGGTATTTTTCTTTGTATCTTAAGTTACTTCTTTGATATAGATTCTAGGTGGTAGAGTTCATCATCTACTACCAAAAATGTCTTGATATTTTAAAATTATTTGATACTTATTATCCAAATTCCCACCCAGAAAGACTAGACTATACTCTACTTCCATGAAGAACATTATCTATTAATCATATGTAAGTGGGTGGTAAATATAGGTTTATGTGCATCCATCAAATTTAAATTGTAATTATTAAAAATGAATTTGAGAGTTGTCAAGTGATAATAATTGAATATCTAAATTAAATAAATGGGTTTATATAAATGAATTTATGTTAGGGATTTTATAATTATGCCATTTTCAAAAAAAAAAGAGAAGCACCATATGTTCTGTAAATTTCTTGGAAGTGATATAGAGAAAATATAGAGTAAAATTTGGGCAGCTAATGTTGACAGTTATTTTTAAGGACAACTTCTGACCCTCCGTTGCTTGGTGCTGATTGTCTGCACTAGCTATAGAGATGCAGAGCTTTCTGCAATGTGATGAAGGTGTGAATTGTCACTGTCCTCTTACTTCTGTATGTGTATTCATTAGCCAGGAAAAATATGAGCATGGAAGTATGCAAATTGTTGTCTTACCCCACAAGAGAGGATTGAGATTCCTTTGAATGTGTCTTGACTCTAGGATGCTAATATTTCTTGACAGAAAATCAATCCTTCAGAATTCTGTTTGTTGGAGTGTTTAATTTACAAGTATGGTTGGGTCTTCAGATCACAAGAAAGCCTTCATTATGTATGTGTGTGGGGTGGGGAGAGTGTTGAAGTATCCCTGTTAAATGTCATTGGCTTAGCTTTCTGTGGTGTTGTTCAACAGTATAAGAGGGAGATCAAGTCATATAGAGAGTGATACAGATCTAATTAAGACATATATATATATATATATATATATATATATATATATAATGCTTAGAAAGATTTAAAATGTTACACAAATATAACTATACATTTTTTTATTCTGTGTTCATAGGCAACTCTGACCTATAAGAAATCTCTAACTCCATCACTTTTCTTTTGAGTCATGCTATGTGGCCCAGGATGGCTTCACATTCATCTCCATCTCTTTAGTGCTGGGATTTTAGGGATATACCATTATGTCCAGGATTCTTCTATCTTAAGATAAACAGGGTTATTATGTCAAGATTGTATTATATATGGGAGCATTATTATTGTATTAATCTTTACTTGATAAAGGAAGCTTTTTATTTTGTATATAAATAACATTGTAATGCCTGCAGGTAAGTGTATCAGGCAAACATAAATTCTTCGATCTTACCAGATCATTTCTGTTAACCCTTACCATGAGGTTACTTGGAAATCACCAGATACATGGAGTTTATCATGTGTGATTTGTGTGTCTGCAAAAGGCAAATGGTATTCTGGAAGGAAAAGAATTTCTGACAGATACAAGATGAGCAGCAACATTTACTTTCTTAAAATCTTTATGGTGTGCATAGGCAATCCCTTTGTTAGACGCCATGCTTCAGGTATAAGAAATCATTAGAAAATTATTCCAAAGGTTCCTGAGAGATATCAAAATCAGCCCTGCTCTTCCATAAGAACAACTCCACATGATAAAACGTGCAGACTACGTATAAATTAGATTCCTTTTTGAGTACTTATCTTCTGTTCAGAAGAAGAAAGAAAATCAAATTGTGATTTGTTCTCACAGATTTAATCTTCATACTTTTTTATGATTTTTCAGAAAAGTTTGCAAACAATAGCAACAAGAAAATGAGTAGATGTTAGATAAGCACAGCAGTTTGTTGAAGCCTTTTGTGATCCTGGGTTTGACTTATGTATGTCCTGGTTACTTTTCCATGCTTGGTGGATGTGACCTTCCACAATGTTTTATTTGATTACACTGTACAATTTCATGGTGGTATCTCAGTTTCAGGAAGGAAAAACAGATCAAACCTGACATTTTCCATTCACAGCTGAACCAGTTAATCATAGAGTAGAGGGCTTTGAAGAGTAAGCTAAGCAGAAAGGCCCAGAAAACAGGGCTAGGCAGTGTCCATCAGATGAGTTCTGATCTCACTGATCAGCGATGTTGGGGACCAGGAATTCCTACCACCCATTTGCACTAAGAAACCCACTTTGAAAAAGGTTGAGCAAGAGAAAAAGTGACCCATGCAGCAGACTTATCACCCAAAGAAACTTTGTAAAGTAGGAAAACAGTTACCTCTTCGGGAGGCTTCGAAACTATCAAAAAGATTAATTCTCTGGATGTCATAGGTTAATGTGGTATTGGGCATCAAGGTTCGGTTTCGGTTAATACTGGTGACTGCAAACTTGAAAGCTAATTCTTCAACATTGACAGGTTCGTTTTCCACAGTTTCAAAAATCCCTCCTGTAGAAGCAAAAGAGATGTGTGAGAAACACTCAACAGGATGCCACAGCACTGTTTTAAAAGAAGAGTGTAAACTGCAAACAAAATACCCAAACCATAAATGCTGGCATGACCAGGGTAGATACAGAAGCCAGGTTGAATTAGGATGTGATACATGCAAATACATAGTTTTTTCTGCGTATATATGCAGTTGCCAGAACCCACACTAGACTGCTCATAACCACTTGAAAGCCAACATCCAGAGCACATGATGTAATGCTGGGAGCCTGTACTCATGTGTACCCACAACCCCATACTCATGTGCACCCCAATCCCCACACTCTTGTGTATCCTCACCCACAAACTCATGTGCATATCCTCCACACTCATGCACACCCCACTCTCACACTCATGTGCACCCCAGCTGCCACACTCATGTATAACCCCACCCACACACTCATGTACACCTCCACACACTATGTGCATAACACGGCTCACACTCATGTGCACTCCTCTACCCTCACATTCTCATGGACCCATCCCCCCCACACATATGTATGATTAAAGATAATATAAATTTACTTTAAGAAGCAGACTTTCTAGACCTAACTATAGTAGGGATGGGCAGGGATGGACTGGGAATAAAACAGAATAATTCTACTCTGACATTTTTTTCAGAATGAAAACATCTTTTCTAGGTTTTAGAGCTCAGAATTCTGGAGTCATATTCTACACATCTTAATACATTCCAAAGCATATCAGCATATTTAAAGGCAATTTTCTCTGTTTGAAAATCATTTAAATATATTCCAAAGCAAACTTGGGTTCTAACTCTGGGGAAGTACGTTCTTTCATGTCCTAGGTTCTGTTATCTTAAACATGAGTACCTATCTCACTACAGATAATAATATTATACCCCTGAGGGTGTCATCAGAGACTCCAGCTCAGTGTTTCCAAAAAATATTGGTGCTGCATTAGAGATGATGCAGATATGGTTAGTTGCATGTTCTTAATCTTCAAGTATAGTCCTGAGATTATTTCCATAGACACAGATCATTCCATCGAAGCAGTGTGAACTGACCTCTATTTAGCTTAGTCCTTGATTTACCTTACTCTTTGCTTCCTCTGAAAATGGGCCTTAACTCATGCCTGTGGCATGCTGAATGCTAGTAGGCTATAATTTATCTACTCCCATTGTTCCTTGTTAAGGATCAGAATTAGGTATTTCCAAACATGTGAATGCTCTAAATTCTTTTTTGATTCAAGCACACATACAAGCACACATACAAACACACACACATACAAGCTGCAATAAAACCACACATAATCATCGTGTGTATGATTTCTATTTCTTCTTCCTTAAATGGAGAACTATAATGTACAGATTTTAACTAAATGTAATTATACTGGCCCTACTTTGAAAGATTAGTTTTTATTTTAAAGCATATATACAGCTTTCTGGTGAATTGACTTTCTTAATTAACTATAGTGTCTACTTATGAGAAATAAGAAGACTATAGTAACCTAACTTGGTTTCTTTCAGGTAATTTCTGGCATTTATAGATCAATAGCTTGAACCATTCATCTACAGATTACTCTTATAGTTCTCTATAAAACCATAGTTAAGAATAAACGGTGATGTCATGTTAACCTTCGCCTAAGGACCCAGAGGAGATATTTGTTCCAAAAGTAATACTAAGAAAATGCTTGTGTTTTCTTTGTGACACTCACAAATGGACAACTGAGGATGGACTTTCACTTTATCTGGGCACTGTGAGCCGATAGTGGCCTGACAGGTGGGGAGGTCAGGTGAGAAGCACTGAGTGGTCCCAGGCAGATTGATGTAAAATGACCTTATTGCTGTGGTCACAGTGGCCCATATAGAGGGCTCTTGCTATTAGACTTTCCAGAGTAGTCATTAGCAATTGTTTGTCCACAAGTCTATTTCGCCAGCCCCAGCAAGAACCATGTGACAGAGAGTCCATAACACTCAAAATCTGGTTCTATGGAGACCAAGGCATCTTAAGATGCTTTCGCTGACACTATTTAGGAACAAAGTCAACTCCAACCTTCAAGGACAGCATCAGCAGGGTGTGTAGGATAGGTTGTGGGAAGGGATATCCTCCTGGATAAAGAACAGAAGTTCTGAAATGTAGACCCTGGCTTTACCTAACTCTTCTTCAAAATTTTTAAGTTGTGGGAGGAAAATCATCCAAAGGTAGCTCTTCTATGTAGGTTTCATCAAAACTTTGTAACTAACATACACAGTAGTATTTTCCTGTTTTAGTAAATGAAAAAGAAACAGAGATAGAACATATTGTACTCAAATAGTTTAGTCACAAGCCTCATGTGTGACAAACTTGGATGTCTGCTTGTCCAATATGCATGTACATGCTCCTGTTTTCACTTTACCAAGCTAGCTATCTATACTTTTGTCATGTCTAAATGTGGGCAATAATTTTCCATTGCTCCCTGGTCTATAGAGAAGATGGGAAAATTTAGCCCACTATTCTGAAAACATAATTATTCCTCAGAGAAGGGTCAGTATTGTTGAATATTGGTGGATGGGAATACAAAGCAGTTGCTATCCATTTTAGAACTTCCTGCTCAGTTTAAAATTATTCCTCTGGTCTACAGTTATTTTTGCACAAAGCTGAATGTTCTTGGATTTAAGGAAAGCATTAATTTATTTTTTATGTATTTAGTGTGTAGGTAAACTGCATTTCGGAACTTTAAGGAAAATGTCTGTCTTTCATGTGCCAAATGAAAATCATGCACTGTGTCACTAGCTTGGCACTTCAGCACCTTCTCCTTTTCTTTTAAGAAGAGCATCGGACAGATGTCCCAGATTTACAGTAAGATGTGGTGAGGAGACTGCTGGGAAAGCACTGAGAAAACAGTATCTGCTCAAACAGGACAACGCTGTTAACAGAAGCAAGGCTGGTACCTCAGAAGGTGGGTGCAGGCAGTGAAGCTTAGCCTTCTCCTTCCCATAGCTTTGTACTTAAGATGTGGAATGCTTAATTCAAAAGGCAGAGGAACCTAGTGACACCTGCATGATTCATTCTTTTCTCTCTCTCTTTATCCACTTTCTCTTCTGTTCCCTCTCCTTCTACCTGTCTTACTGCCCTCTGTCTCCTATCTTTTTCTTCCTCTTTTCCCACTTTCCCATCCTCCTTCTTCCTGTCTTTCCTTCTCTGATTTTTTCTTTCTCTCTTACTTTTTGAGATTTGTGGATAGGCCTTTTTAATGAGATATTTAAATCCTTCTGGGAGTGTCTTTGAGGACCTTACTTCTGGCCTCAGCTATCTGGAGGCCTGAGTCCCACTTGTCAGAAGGAAGACTCCCTCCTCAGTAATTGCTCCATTCCCATCTAACCTTGAGGCCCATTCTCCCCTTGATGTCCCTCTTCCTACTGAGATCAAGGTACCTCTATGAATTTTGGTTTCTCTCATTTGAGTTGAGCTGCCCATAACTTCTAGCCCTAAGATGATCAGCTGTGAACAAAGCTAGAAAAGATGAAGTTAAGACCCTACTTTAAGGCCTAATGAGTGTGGAAAAGACACTCATCTATATCTAATCTATCAATCTATCTATCTATCTATCTATCTATCTATCTATCTATCTATCTATCTATCTACCTATCATCTATCTACCTACCTATCTATCATCTATCTATCTATCTATCTATCTATCTATCTATCTATCAATCATCTATCTATATATCTATCTACTTACCTACCTATCATCTATCTATCTATCTATCTATCTATCTATCTATCTATCTATCTATCTACCTATCTATCTATCTTGCTCAGATAATATCAGTGGGTATAGAAATAGGGGAAGACTTTGAGAGGTCATGATGAACAAGCTCCCCTTTTTTGGTCTGTAACGGTCGAGCATGGCAGATGAAGCCCAGGAAGTCAGAGTCTCAGAGGTGTGGGTAGCCATGCTTACTTTCATTACTTACACCTTATGAAGAAGCAAAGCATAAGAAGTGTTGATGAAGCACCATTTTTTTGAGCCATATTCTCATCCCCTACGTAAATGTGCCCCTGGGCACAGGGGCAGACTTATCATCTACAAAGGGATTCTAGGAGCTCACCGGCCAACTGGTTTAGCTAATTGGAAATCTCTAGATTCAATTAGAGACTCTGTCTTAAATAATAAAGTGGGGAGTGGTAGAGGGAGTATGATACCCAGTGTCACCCTCCAGCTTCCATACTTACATGCAGGGGCATGTACACATTTACACATTCAGGCATATGGTACACACTTAAAATATAAACTAGTATTTTCTAAAACTAGATGTTGGGATTTTAAGAATCATGCTCTAGCTTTCTATACAGATATTTCTGTTATTTGAAATGATAACAGTATTTGGTACTTCTTATGGTTTGGTATTTGTTATAAATACCAAAATGGGTATAAGTTTGGAAAATATATGGTGTATTTAGATTTATATTTGAAGGCTTCTGAGTATATATATATATATATATATGTGTGTGTGTGTGTGTGTGTGTGTGTGTGTGTGTGTGTATGTATGTGTGTGTTATATGTTTACACACACACATACACACACACACTATAGTCCTGCACAGCTACCATACACAGTCACCAAATAAAGAATATAAAACTAATAAGGACTATGTCCATAGTTTTGGGTTAATTTCAACTAAAAGTCCCATTTTCTTTTGTGGATGTCATTTTTATGACCTGAAGTGTTTCTACCCTAAGCTCATATACAGAAGCCCTAAACCCAGTGGCCAGTACCTAAAACCTGACTGCATTTTAAAAGGTAATTTAGGTTAGGATGAGGCAGCATGGGGTGTGCCCTGATCTAGATGGTTATTAAAAGAGAAAGAAAGTGATGTGGTTGGAAAGATGGCCCAGCAGTAGAGAGCCCTTCTTGCTCTTTCAGAGCACCTGGGTCTCAGTCTCAGCACCCACACTGTAGCTAACAACCATCTGTAACTCCAGTTTCCAGGATATGACACTTTTTTCTGGCCTCTCCAGGTACTGGGTACCCATGGTGTATAGATCGATACACATTCAGGCAAAATTCCTATACACGTAAAATATAAATAAATAATTCTTTAAAACAAAAGGAAGCTGGAATTCACTAAAACACAGTAAAGATCTGCATACAATCATGCAGAAGAAGTTTACATGAGGACAAACAGAACTGAAGTTGTGATCTGCACGCAAGGAGAAGACAAGCCTGGCATTCCTTCATCATGTACTTCCAGCCTCTCAAACAGGATGAAACTTCAGTTCTATTTCTATTATTTGAACCATGTAGTCTACTTATACTGTTTGTTTGTTCATTTGTTTTTGTATCCTTAGGAAATTAGTTTGTTTATCTTGTCTTCTTACCCTAAGGGCTTTAAAATGAAAACAAATTTAGTGGTTTAGTGTCAATCACCTTTATCAAAATACCACTTTCTTCATGGAACTGTAATGTAAGATAATCAAAGAGAAAGTTACTGTAAATCAGTCTAGGAGGCAGAAGTGTACAGTCACAGTTCACTGCTGCTGCTGTTGCTGCACTTTTATGTGACAATCACTCATGGAAAGCACATATAGCAATATCCTGGACATGGAGGAGGTCGTCTATAAGGAGTGATGAGGGATGCGGGGAGGGGTGTTCAACAGAAAGCTTTTCATTTGCACCAAGTAATTTCCTGTGGACCTAGAAGAGACTTGTTCACCATGACAAATCTAAGTACTATTTGATTAATAACGTGGCCACAGCAAGCAACGGGTGGCACTCAGCGAAGACTGAGAATAGATGTTCTATTTCGTGAACCTTCTGAACATATACAAGAGCCATGGCGCCTGTGTCAGCTTTCTTTCACTATAATAAAATACCTGAAGTACTTTATTTATAAAAAGAAAAGGTGTATTTTGGCTCAGCATTTGGGGAGATTCTTGCCTATGATTTATTGGCTCCTTGGCTTGGGGATATAAAGAGGTAATAAATCACGGTAAGATTGCTTGGAGCACACATTGTTCAGTTTGAGACCAGAAGCAAAGAGGGGAAGAGGAATGTGCCCTTTGAGGGTATTACTTCAGTGACCTAAGGATTCCCCATAAGGTCCTATCTTAGGAAAATCATCCATACCCTCAGCAGTGCCACTCTGGAAACCATACCTTTAGCAAACTGATCTTTTAAAGCGTAGACAACATTTGAACTCTGACAAATAATTTTCAAACTTTTCCAAGTTCATTTTCCATTCTTATAGAATCATAGCAAGAGAGGGCTGAACAAACTTTATGAAGATTCCCAGCCTTCCTCAAGAGCCCACTGATTTCTTTGCTTTGTTTTTGGCTTCCAAGGATATCCAATCTTTGTAACCTCCCTTTCAGTTACAGTTTCTATGGAGCATGAAAAGTATAATGTAGGTACAGTGGACCTGACTATGGACCAGGTCATGGACCTTAGAAAATATGATGTTATTCTTGCCAACCATTACCATCCTGGCTCCCTCCAGATGGAGTTTTGACTGGATTATGGGTAGAAATTGTAACAGGGACTCACTTTATTCCTCAAACAAACAAACACAACAAAAAACAAAACACTAAGAAACTGAACCAAGGAATTTACCTTTTTTAATGACAAAAACTACATGAACGTCATGTGGGAACAAACAGAGTCCTGTTTCCATAAAAGGATTATTGTTTCGACTAGGCTTGACTTATATAAATATATATCCCAATAGCTATTTTAAGACATGCAGGTTTCATGCAGAGAGATGAGGAGGCTGGGTCTGACTCTCGCTCTCACAGCCATTGCAGTCCATTGACCTCCATAGAGACAGAGCTGGGGCAAGCGAGAGCCAGACAGGCACTGGGCAACTCTGTGGCTCACAGAGGAAAATCAACTAAACATGAGCAGAGAAGATTATAAGAAGCCGAGAGGCAAAATGTCCTCATATGCATTCTTTGTGCAAACCTGCCAGGAGGAGCGCAAGAAGAAGAACCCAGATGCTTCTGTCAACTTCTCAGAGTTCTCCAAGAAGTGCTCAGAGAAGTGGGAGACCATGTCTGCTAAAGAAAAGGGGAACTTTGAAGATGTGGCAAAGGAAGGCTTACAAGGCTTGTTATGAAAGAGAAGTGAAAACCTACTCCCTTCCAAAGGGGAGACCAGGAAGAAGTTCAAGGACCCAATGGACCCAAGAGGCCTTCAGCTTCTTCCTGTTCTGAGTACCGCCCATAAATCAAAGGCAAGCATCCTGGCTTATCCATTGGTGATGTTGCAAAGAAACTAGATGTGGAACAACACTGCAGCAGATGGCAAGCAGCCCTACGAGAAGAAGGCTGCCAAGCTGAAGAAGTACGAGAAGGATATTGCTGCCTACAGAGCTACAGGAAAACCTGATGCAGTGAAAGGTGGGAGGGTGGTCAAGGCTGAAAAGGTCAGGATAAAGAAGGAAGAGAAAGATGAGGAGGAGGATGAAGAGGATGAGGAAGAGGAGGAAGAAGAGGAAGATGAAGAAGATGCTGCTGCTAAATAAGTTGGTTCTAGCGAAGTTTTTTTCTGTCTATAAAGCGTTTAACCCCCCTGTACACAACTCACCCCTTCTAAAGAAAAAATATTGAAACATAAGGCTGTGTAAGATTCGTTTTTAAACTGTACAGTGTCTTTTTTTTGTATAGTTAACATACTACTGAATGTGTCTTTAGATAGCCCTGTCCTGGTGGTATTTTCAATAGCCACTAACCTTGCCTGGTACAGTCTGTGGGCTATAGATTGGCATGGAATTTAAAGTAGGTTCTTGTTGGTGCACAGCATACAGTATCATTAGTTATATATAGGGACAGTAGTTATGATTTTTTTCTTCTTTTGGTTTTAATTTTGGGTTATTTCTTTCATCTTCAGTTTTCTCTGATGCAGCTTATATGAAGATAATTGTTGTTCTGTTAACTGAATCTCACTCTGTAATTGCAAAAAACAAAAAAAGTGTGGATTTTTGTTGACATTATGAATGCTTCTAAGTAAATACAATGTTTTTTATTTAAAAAAGAAATGCAGCATATTTGCGTTGTGTGAGATATGAATACACACACACACACACACACACACACAAGCTTTGGCTGTTTTTATTTGCTAAGGTCCATGAATCTTTCACAGAATTTAATAAGTCACCCAATGTGTCAGAATTTTTCTGGTCATTTATGTATAAAATACTTTGGGTGGAAAAACCAGTGCTGTATAAGGCACTGGGAATATCCTGTGTAAAAAAAGAGATGAAATGTAGCACCCAGACATGATAGTGCACTCACGCCATCCCAACGCTCAGAAGGCAGAGACACACTGTTCTCTGTGAGTTTAAGACCAGCCTGGTTGACATAGAGTTTCAGGCCAGCCCAGACTTACAGAGTGAGATTATGAAGAGAAAGGGAAGGGAAGGAGGAGAAGGATGGAAGGGCAGGGGGAGAGAATGAGAGCATGCATGTGACTTTGGGATCTTTTCTTCTAGAAGCTATTCAGAAGTGTGGAGGAGGTATTGGGATGCCTACTAAGACTCCAGGCATGTCTTCACACCACATTTACCTGAATAAGAATCTGACAGAACTGTGGTATGAACAGAAGATGTTGGGAGAAGAGTGTGCTATTCAGAGGGTACAAAGTGATAAGAGACAGGAGCTATTTTGGGTCATTTTTTAAGGACTGAAATTGGGTGAGCCAGACTTTGGTAAAAGAGCTTAACCAAGTGATAGAGTGGATTGGAGTAGATTACAGGGAGCTTAGTAAACAGCAATACGATTATGGCTTTATTCTAAGAGGCATGAAAAGCTAGCAGTAGGCTTTGAACAGAGTGGTTAAGTGATGTTTCTTATTGCAGAGAATCAGTATAGGTTTTGTGTTAATAAGGAAATTGCCAAGAGGTAAACACAGGAAGATCTATTCTTGTACCTGTTCTACAAGAGGGTACTTCAGTAAGTTAGATGAGAGATGATGGTGATTAAGTTTAGATTGTTGTTATTGATGGTGTGAAAAAATTCCATTGAATAAAAGGTAGGGTTGATAGGGTTCTCTGGCAAAGCATAAGAGACTAGAATGAAGAATGACATTGTGTTTGAAGATTTAAGTAGTCATTGATATTGATGAAGAGCAGGGCATGGAGCTTGGCCCAGAGTGTGATTGATTATTCTGTGATGCCTCTTAGGTTCTTAAGAGAAAATGTTAGCTAGGGAGCTTACGATGCTCATGCAGATGTTATAGAAGTTGTTTCTGAATGTGAAAGTTAGGGTGTCATTACAATGGGAGTGGTGTATAAAGCAATAGTCCTGGAGAAAAATCACTACACAGCAAGTGTAGATAGACAATCTGAGGAGTTCCTGGAGAGAATAAAAGCAGAAATATGCAGGAGCTGAATCACTTGGGTAATGTGAAAAGGAGGCAGGACACTGTCAGTTCCCTGGGTTTCTAGCTTCTAGAATGGTTAGAGACTCCATTACTTTTACTTTATGTAACCAAGTTTAATGTGTGTGTGTGTGTGTGTGTGTGTGTGTGTGTGTCTGTGTGTTTTGTATACACATCTGTGCATGCACTCAAGCATTCACATCTGTGCTTGAGTGTGAAGGTCAGTGGTTATCAATCACTCTCTATTTTGAGTTTTTTGTTTTGTTTTTGACACAGGATCCCTTACAGAGCCTGGACCTCACCAGGTCAGCTAGGTTGGTTAGCCAGTGTGCTCTAGGGATCTACTTATCTGCATCCTTAGTACCGGGACTACAGATGTCTCCCACATCTGACATTTTACATGGGTCCTAGGAATCTAAGTACAGCTCGTTGTGTTTTGGCAAGCATTTTATTGGGTAATCTACTTCAGTAGCCCTGATAGTACTGATGCAATATCCAGATAGACTTCCTTTTAATTTTTTATTTTTCACTTTGAATGGATTCAAAATAACTAAATTTTGGTGCACAGTCCATTTTGATAAATCTATATGTGTATACATCCATTTGTAAAACATGTACTGGTCTGATTAGTATAAGGAAAATGTTTCCCACCTCCACCATTTATTATTTCTCTTTGGTAAAAACATTCCAAAATCTTCTGTTGTAAGAAATATAAATATATTATGAACATATATAATAACTTACTAACTATATAGTCACATCACTATGCTTTGAAAACTAGAAATTTTTCTTCATAGTCAACTATATTTGATAGCTGTCAAATGTGCTTTCCTGATATTTGCCACTATTAGCTGATTTTAATTATATTATTTCTTCTTTGTAAAGTGTCATATTATTCAGCCCTTTCAATAACTATCTTTTTACCTTTCTGATGCTATTTTGCAAAAAATCCTCTACATTACAGGATTTATTGGTATTTTTATTTATTTTATTTTCCCACTTCATTTGAAGAGTGCAGGTTCAGATCAGGTTATTGCTATATGTGTTATTGCTAATCAATTGTACACTCCCCTAACTAGCCGCTGTATGTCCACTGTGACAAACTGTGAGGTCATTCAGGAAATAAGGGCAATCTATTAAATGACAATCTAGAAATGGGAAGTTCCAGTACTGGCTCCTGTTTTGCATTCATGTAGACGAACAGCCATCCCAGAAGCTGTCAGCAGAAAACAAGATGGCAATTTGATCTATTCCTTTGCTGATAGCTGCTCCTTAAATACACAATACTATATTGCCTCCCTTTATTGCCGCATCCATAATTCTCCTTTATTGCATCATAAGCAATTTACTCGAGGCTCATATTTACTGCACCTTTAATTTCAAGGTTACACGTTTAATTTCTAAGATTCCTTTTCACATCCAGTGTCTCTTCCTGTCTTACTGTGGGTACTAACATTGCCTTAATGATCTTATGTAGATGAATGTGGGTGGGAATCAGGTGTTCTATCACTTAATGGAAGAGAAATGGATAAAGAGAGTTTTAAATCTTTCAGAAAGTCTAGCGCAAGGAGAGAGTTATAGGCTAAAGACAAGTGGAGCCTCAGTGGTCTGGCTGTGACCCAAGCTTCCACAAGTAGCCTCATATATCAGTGTCTTTTGAAAGGAAGAATCCATTTTATTTCATACCTGGGGTAACAGCCACATTTAAATTCTCTCTTTGATGCTTCAAAGAGCTCTGTGTAAGTTAAGTATACATGTCCTTCAAATGGAGGGACACATGTCTATGAGGAATAACTGACATATTTCAGAAGGAAGCTAGTCAGAGGAGGGGGAAATTCTGAAATTTTCTACAGATGCTGTAGGTAATTGTTCTTAATAAATGTACTTCCTACACATTAAAATCAAAGGTAGTCATTCAAAATCAAACTATTCATATATTATCTTTCAATTTTCAATTTGTTTATGAAACATTATTGATTATCTTTTAATGTGTAGGGCAATGCTAGCGTTAGAGGATGATATAAAATGAAGGACACCCTAATTCTTGCCCTCAGAGAGATGCCAGTCCTAAGTGATAGACTTCAGAAAAGGAAGCTGTGTGCAATTATCAATTATTCCACCAACAAAGCCCCGGCACACTCCTTGTCCACTTCTACATGAAATCCTTTCAGGGTGAACTTGGTTATTTGGGGAGATTTGTTTAGTATAGCCATAGAGGCCCCTGAAACCAAAACCTAAACTATTATAGGTTTTGGATATCCTACTACTGGGAAATGAAATCAGCGTGTTGAAAAGTCACATAGAGTCTTGCAAATATTTCAGCATCATATACAGCAGAATATAGTGTATGGAATAAAGACAAACTGATATATACTATACAGAAACCTTATATACAATGATATACTGAATCATATATACATACAGATACACATACACATACATGTAATGAAACTTAGTTTATGGAGATGGCTTAGAGGGTAAGAAGCAGTTGCCATAAACTTGATAATCTGAGTTTGGTACCCGGGAGCCATAAGGTTGAAGAACAGAACCAACTCAAACAACTTGTCCCGTAATCTGCACATGAATACCATGGGACATATACCAAACCCTCCCAAATAAGCATATTTTAGAGAGTCATTAAAAGGGCATGAAGTCACATAATTTGTGACAATACGTCCTGGCCTGGAGGATGGCTTTTTAACTGTGGTAAGTCCAGCTTACAAACACCAGTGCTGTGTGATTGTCATCATCAGTAGAAAAGTGCTATGTTGATCTCAGAGGCTGATACATGAATGGTGGTTCTAGAAGCCTTAGCAGACTAGATGATCAGGGGATGAAGAGGGGTTGGTCATGAACACAATATTATAGCTAAATAGAAGAAATACTTCTGTTATTCTATAGTACATCTAGCTGGATATGATGATCAGCAAATATTTATCTCAAGAGTAGTTAGGAAAAAAGAAGTTTCCTTGTACTTGTCAAGAGTGATATGATAATTACTTAAAAGTCATAAATACCTCATATACATATAAGTCAAAGTCATAGCATATGTTATAAACATATAGAAGTATTAAATGTCAATCAAAAGCTTTCCTAAACCCAGTGCCAACCTATGCCTTGAGAGCTGGAGTATTTCTTTGAGAGTACTAATGGAAACTTGCTGGGACTCTATGCCACAGCCTAGACATAGTCTAGCATCCCCAGTGAAGTCCTGTCCAGTTGATGGGATGTTCAGTCTTCTGCCTAAGCATAAAGCCACATGAAGCACTCTTTGCTGCCAACCCAGAGGCCTGGGAGGTGAGAGAGGCGGTTGACATATGTGGCGAGACCTACTGACTTTTCCCATTACTGAGTTTGTGGCAGTGATTGCCTTTTCTCTCCCAACCATTACCTCCCATGGTCCCCAAGCACTTTCAAAGCTCTGTTCTCCCAGGGAGCTCACTTCTCATCAGGCTGCCAGCACCTTCATTTCATGCAGGGATGGCTGGTGTCCTAGTCATCTGCGGGTTCCAGGCAGCAACCAGGAATGTTGCCAATGAATGAAGTAATGCCAAAAACCTTTACTCTTATAAAAGTCTGGGATTGCTTTAATATCTCTTGAGAGCTGTTATATTTCTAGCTTTTAACATCTCATTTAAATGACATGTATTCACATGAAAGGTCTCCTGACTCCATTCTTCTGCTTATTAATTAAATGGGTAGAATATGCCAAGTTCACAGCCCAGAGTTCCAAGAAAGCTTTATTATATGTTTTATCCCAGCTTTCTAGTTTATGTCCCTCTGTTTCTGCTATTTCTCAGCTGGCAATTTCTATTTGCTAAGAAGGAAAGGCTGTTGTTAAAATGAAATCTGGAGTCGGAAGCCAGAACAAATGGAGGTTCACAGCTCCCATTGGACACCATTTTTCTACGCATAGACATGGGAGACACAAAAGGCCTTTAGTGGCCAAACATGTTTGGGAAGCCCTGCCTAGCATCAGCCCTGCTGGAAATTCACATTTCACAGTAATGTGCACATTGCCCATGAGCCATGCAATAAGAAGGCAATTCAACTCTGCTTAACCCAGTGTGCTTCTAAAATTCTCTTGATTACAGGACACTTTCCCCTGGAACTCTGGCCAGTTGTCTTGATAATCACATTTTTAAAGCACTCTGATCCAGAGATCTGTTTATATTTGGATTAAAATAATCTCTACTTTAAAATAGTATTTGGATGCCATTTTAACGAAAAGCTAGATAGGGATCTAATGAGAAGTATAAACTCTCCAACTACAATACTACCTCTAAAAACATATTAGATATATACCATAAATTTTAACTTTATTTTTACACTTACAAATACATATTCTAAGCAAGGAGATGATCTCTTTGTGTGCAAAAAAAACCCTGTTTTTGGTCAGTGTTACCCAAAATTTATATTATTCACTGTATGCATCTCCTTGATGCTTAATGTCAATATGATGTACTCAGTACTCAGCTATCTGGCCTCTCTTATTTGTATATTCCTAAGTGCTCCAACAGCTAACAAATACCCTTCTTATAAGATTTTTATTCACTGATATTAAAATCGTGAAAATGGCCCCTTGAGGAAGTACTGTAATATCTAAGAAAGTTCTAGAACATTGGATGTAAACCTTTGTCTGTTAGAGTTCTCGCCCTGTAATGTTTATGTTTGAAACTGAATGTATTATTGTTCATCAAGTTACTCTAGATGCCAGAGCATCAGCTAACAACTTGTGGCTTGTGACTCCATCAGGGTTGTGTATCAGATACCCTGTATATCAGATATCTACATTATGATTTATAACAGTATCAAAATTACAGTTCTAAAATAGCAACAAAATAATTTTATGCTTGAGTGCCACCATGACATGAGGAACTGAGTTAAAGGGTCATAGCATTACAAAGGTTGAAAACCCCTAGTCTAGAGTCTAGAGCCTAGCATATTTCAGCTGAGGTATGCTTCTAAGTTCCGCTCTGAGATTCAACATGATTAAATGAAATCAGCTGGGGACTTCCTCAGCATGAAACTACTTGCCTGTCATGTGCAATGTCCTAGGTTCAATCTCCTGCACTACAAAAGAAAAACAAAGTAAATATTGTAAGTAACTGAAATGAAGGTTTACCACGACATGAAATACAAGTGACCCCAGTGGAAGTCACTTCTAAGAGAAAAGCTCTAGTGAGATAGTGAGGATCTAGACGACAGAGAAGCCCAACATGCCAGTTCAGGAGAGTCATAGATGATCTACAATACAGCAAGGTTAGATTTCATGTCACTGAGGGTACTGTGCTGGACACTACAAACAGCAGAAATGGGAAATATCCACATTTTACTTTAAAAGAGTAAAGTCTCCTTTACTCCTTATATCCATGTACTTAAAACAATATTTCTGTCAGCTCCTGTAGTGGACACCACAGCATGCAGGGAGTATGGTCATTTTTGTTACCTGCATTATTTCATACTTAAAACATACTTGGACGTATTTGTTAAGTAAATGGTAGGATGAAAAGAAAAGCAAACCCATATATCATTACACAGTATGAAACAGACACTGTTAAACATTTGGACAATTTTCTTTATTTTACTAAGTTTTTTTTTGCTGTTTTTCAGTATAAAAATTGGTTTCATTTCTAGGTACTAATAAGAATAAATTTTCACTAAGAAAATGCCACAGCATCAAAATAATACTTAGAAGTAAACTTAAAGACAGTAGGAAAGCCAGAGAAAGCTACAAAACTTTCTGGAAAGCATTTAAAAGCAAATACAATTGGGACTATATATCATGTTCATGAATTACAGAACTTCCTGTTATTCTTATGTTTATTCTTCTCAAAGAGATTTACAAATATCATTTAATTCCCATCAAATCTCCATTACATTTTATACAGAGATAGAAAGAACAATACTAAAAGTATTGCAGAACTGTGAATGACCTGAATAGCAGACACAACATAAAGGAAGTACAAAGCTAAAGACATCGTGCTTCCTGATTCAAGCCTCCTCAGGGAACTATGCTCATTCCAACAGCGTGCTACTGAGGTAAAGCATATGTTGAACAGTGGAGCTGATTCAGAAATGAACCCTTGGCAAAGGCATCAGTCACAACTGGCAAAGGGCCGTGTTTCAAACATACAAGCAAAGAAAACTGATATTGACATAGGAAAGGATAAAGTTGTAACTTAATCTTCTAGCAGACATAGGGGGCTGCAGAGAGGGCTTCATGGTTAAGAGAACTGGCTGCTCTTCCAGACGACTGAGATTTAATTCCCAGCACCCACATGACTGCTCAACCATCTGCAACTCCAGAGTACCTGATGTCTCGTTATGGTCTCTACAGGTACCAGGTATGCATATGCTGCACAGACATCCATGTAGACAAAACACCTATACACAGTAAAACCAAATCTATTAGATATAGCAATATATTCAAGACCTGCGAAAGGTTTAAAAAGAAGTCTGGATATAAAATATCCAGAAGAAAACATTGGATGAGAGATTCATGACTTTAATCTGGGCAATGATTTCCTGCCATAACACCAATTTTATAAGCAACAGAAACAAAACTATATCAAACTGAAATTTATACACAGCCAAAGAAATTTTCTGCGGATCCCAAACACAACCAAGGAAATGTAAAAGCGGCATTTTCAAAGCATATACCTGATAAAATCTTATAGTTCTCTATGCTTGCTTTGAAATGCAGATAAATTATATATAATTACATAATTATTGGAATATTGATTTCATACTGGCCCTTAATCACTTGCTCTGGATGCATAACTTTTTACCATGTATATTGGATTTGTTAATGTAGTCAAATATACTTTATATATAGTGCTATACTGATATATATATATATACTTTATATATACTTTATATATAGTGCTATAGTGCACATACCCCCAGAGCCAGAAGACAGAAGCATGTCAATACTGGGTCCTCTTTCCCTTCTGAGGAACAGCCCAATTTCCATGACCTTGAAGTTAGATTCCTCACTTCCTTACCTCGCTCATATCTCACTGAGGCTGCCTGGACTATGCTGAATTTACAATGAATTCACATAACTTTATACCATTTGATAAATTGTTGATTACTCCTGTCCTTTTCACATCTTATGATATCCTGGATTTCTCTTCCTAAAATTGATTGTGTAATAGGTGTGCACATGAAGCTTTGTTTTCTTGCAAGTACCTTCTTGCACTCACCGTGAAGAAATAACCATCAGGCGCCCATCATTTTCCAGCAGCTTGATGATTTTAGGTCACTTTTATGCCAGGATTTTTTATTTCTTTAATTTGTATCCTTTTAACTATTGTAGACTTAATTTTCAAAAACGCATTTATTACTTATTTTCATATCTGTGGTTTTAAGTTGCTTTCTCCTGCTGTTTGCCTTATTTTATGTCTTGGGATGATGTTGGGTTTGCTATTGAAGTACTTATGGGTGTTGGTCCTGGCTTTCTACCTTGTTCAAGTCAGGACCTAACATGAGGCCACTGAAATTTTTATTGGCAACGTTTTCTCAGTATATTTTAAACTCTTATTAATGCAGAATACACTTCCAGACGGTTCAGTGTTTAGACTTACTGATGTCATACGCTGGTTTTCTATCTATAAAGTATGACTTGTTTGTGGTAGTTTGTAGGATTCCTGGTTCTTTCTTTTTAGATGTATTAGGGGACGTACCAAACATGGAGTTGACTGGGGCTGGGTGGCCAGTTCTGCCTGATGACCTGTGAACAGAAGTCACCTTTGCAGCATTGGTCAGGCACTTAACTGCCAATGGGCAAGTCTCTATAGTTCTTCTGTATTCACCCCTGTCCAGGAAATAGATAACAGCTATTTCCTCAGCCTGGGAGCCCCAGGGGGCCACTTACAAACCAGAGCCTACAAGGAGCTGTTTAAAGAAGATTAACTTTGATTATTTGAAGGCAGTGGTTGAGAAGGACATTTTCCAGAATGGAATCAGATGTTGGAATAGTTACAATTTAAAAAGTTTTTGTTTCTAGAATTGTTAAAATTTCACTGGCGTGATTGCTGTCGCGAGGTGTTTGTAATCTTTGTGTGTCTTTGATGAGTGCATGCATATTCATGTTTGTGTGAGCATAAGTATGAATGTCCGAAGACAGTTCACATGTATGTTCTCATGTTTCACCTTGCTTGTGTCAGCATCTCTTGATCATAGCATCCTAAGCCAGGCTGGCCTGAGGAGTGTCTCCCGTCTACTTCCCACATTGCTGTAACAACAGTGACATCACAGACAGACCTATTGAGTCTGGATTTTTATAATGTGGGTTCTGAGAATGTGAACACAGATTGCCAGGCAAGTGGCTCACCTACTGAGCCATCTCTCAGCTTCTTGGGAATTTGGATAAGGTGATTTCATGATTTAGTTTATCAATTTGAAATTCCTTCTAGTGTGTGCATGAGGAAAGCTAATAAAAGAATTTATGCTATATTAAATTATATGTGCTTATGCTATAAGAATTACACATATACACGTGCATGTGTGCACTCTCTACTGGGGTGGTACAGCACCATTTTCATACATTGAATTATTGTATAATTTCTGTTTTACTGCTATTCTGCCTAAGTGTCTGAAGCTCTGCATGGTGCTAATATTGGTTTACAAATTTACTGGGTAAATGACCTTTCTAATTGGATCCAATTCTTCCTTTTGTGTAATTATTTTCTTGAAAATAATTGCTTGCTTATGAACTGGAATTTTTAAAAATATAAATAAAATTACAAAAAACCAAAGTATTAAAAAGCATTTCATTTCCCTAAGATTTTGAGACATTTATATCAAGATACTTGTATTTAATTGTTACAGATTTAAAAGTAAATCACAGTATATTTCACAGAATTATACATTTTCCCAACAGGTGAGTTTGATTTATATTTTCTTTTTCATTATTATCGATTTTGTGTGACTATGTAATACATCTCTTTGCATTTATGAATTATTATCAAATAATTTAAATTTCTGGACTTAATTTTTAATAACATAACTATTTCCTATCATTTCTGATTTGCTTATTATGTTGGCTAGAATTTTCAGAATAAGATAATGAGAACTAGTTTCCATATTTCATTTTTTAATTTAAATCGAAATGCTTCTACTGTTCAGCCATTGCCTATTATTCAGAAGTCGGATTGAAATAGATGTTATATTATTAATTTAACATAGTTCAAGAAATCAAAATTAAAATAAATGTGATTTATATTCATACCCTAAACAATGTGTATTAGCTTTCATTAAGTGATTTTCAGAGTTCAATTTCCTTGTAATGAGATATTTTATATGAATGCACTTCTTTACATTACTCCTTGCATGCAATACTGAGATAAATTATATTTGATCATGGAGGGCTTTTCCTTTTGTATGTTGCTGAATTAGATTAGCTGATGTCTTATATGATATTTTGCATTTTTATTAATAAATGATAGCAACATGTAAGCTTTTGTATATATTAGCCTTGTTGATTTAGTTATTACAGTTATCCAATCTTAATAAGATATAATGGATGAATTTCAAATGATTCAGTATCTTGGAAAAACAAAGAAATCGCCTTAAGCTTTAAAGAACTCATCAGCAGAATCTCATAGCTTTGAATGTTTCTGTAAATTGTTCTTTAATACACTTTTAAACATTTACTGGTATCTTTGAGACCACAATGATTTGTGTTAGAGTAATCCAGTAAGAAATACTTCATGTGTTCAATATTTCATCTAGTTAAGTAAGATTTCAACATTTTAAGAAACTATTTATATATTATACAATTATTATGGTGATAAAATTGTTTTAAAGATTTATTTTATATCTATCTATCTATCTATCTATCTATCTATCTATCTATCTATCTATCTATCATATCTATCCACCTAATCTATCTGTCTGTCTATCTATCTATCTATCTATCTATCTATCTATCTATCTATCTATCTAAACTATCTATCATCTATCTTCTGTGTGTGTGTGTGTGTTCCTGATTGGGCTTGTGTGATGTGTGTAGGGAAGGATACTGTGGAGGCTGGGTAAGGATATTGGTTCCTCTGGAGCTGAAGTTAGAGACAGCTGTGTGGTTTCACGTCGTTGCTGAGAATTGAAGTTGGTTCCTCTTCAAAAGCAGCAAGCACTCTTAACTGATGAGCTGTTGCTCAAGCTCTGAGATGGAGTTCGTTGTTGTTGTTGCTGTTGTTAATGGTATTCTTTTTGAGAGGTTTGTAGAAACTATTAATAAAATGTATTTGGAGATTGCTGTTTATACCCAATCTGAACTTTCTATCATTTTAGGTGTTTAAGTTTACAAATATATCTATATATTAAAATCTTATTTAGGCACTGGGTTGCCGTACATAATTTTTTTTTTTTTTTTTTACTTTTTGGCTGTATTTCAAGTATGTTGATGTGAGTTTCACATTTTCATTATTTTATAAGTATTTTAAATTCCTGCATTATTTCCTTACTCAAAATTTAGTAAAGCTTTTACATTGCAAGAGTTTGGAAGGTTTCTAAATGATACTTTTTTGTTTAAAAAGTTATTTAAATATATTACTGACAGTTTTGAAAATTTTAATAAAGTCTTTAATAAATAAATATACTTATTTAAGTTTTTGCTCATCATATCACTAATGATATCAAGATTTAGGTGTATGTTTTTACAATCTTGTTTGCTGTCTGAATGTATTTTTGTGGTTTTACATCTTTCTTAGCTAGGGTTTTACTATGTAACATTCAAGTTTCAAGTTTCTGATCCATCCATCCATTATTTCTTCCCCCCTCCCTCCTTCCCTCCCTCCTTCCCTTCCTCCCTCCTTCCCTCCCTCTCTCCCTCCCTCCTTCCCTCCCTCCTCCCTTCCTCCATTCCTCCCTCCCTCCTTTCTCTCTCTCTCTCTCTCTCCCTCCCTCCTCTCTCTCTCTCTCTCTCTCTCTCTCTCTCTCTCTCGGTTAATTTTATCCCTTGTCTTGTGCATTTGAATAAGGCATTTATATTTATCTCATGTATTTATACATGAAGCAAAGGAATGCTCTTCTAATGCCCTTTCTATTCTCCTTAGAAAACTGTTGTAGTTTCATGTAGCTCATTCTATATTCTCACATAGAGATGATCTACTCTATATTTTTGGAAACAGGCCATGCATGCTTCCACATCATGAGTGATGTCGGGATGGGGGCTGTGCCACACTGTGGTGATAGCTCTGTGTGTCAGATACTCCTTTGCTGGATTTTGTACTAGTATCAGGAGGAGAAGGCTTTCCTATCTACTGAGGTACCATACCTTACACTGAAAGCTCAATGTCTGCCCACACAGTCATTCAACACATTAACTACAGAAATGGAGACAGGAGCTGTGTAGGGTGGTAAGAACACAGATGACACAGTGAAAAGAGCCTTAGAGAGCAATCTTCGTGTCTAACAGGAACAAGTCCTCACGTAAGGGAGTCTGGTTTCTGACTACCAGATAGATACCTGTAGGATGTAGCCACAGCCTTGCCTTTGTATCTCAGTCTCCATGTGATGCCTTTCCTGTTTAATGTAAACCAGTCTGATTTTACATTTACTTTTTTATTTAATTATTTTATTTATTTACATTTCAAAATTTGCCCTCTTCCCTGGTTCCCCCTCCCCAAGTTCCTCACCCAATCCTTCCTCTTCCCTACCTCTGAGGAGGTGCTCCCTACCTTATCCCCACCAGCAACCCTCTTCCTTGGGACATCAAATTTCCACAGGACCCTCCCCCACTCAGCCCAATCAAGGCAGCCCTCTGTTACACATGTGCCCAGGGCCATGAACCAACTCATGTATGCTCCTTGGTTGATGTCTTAGTCTCTGGGAGCTCTGAGGGGTCTGGGTTAGTTGATGCTGTTGTTCTTCCTATGGAGTTGTAGTCCCCATCAGCTCCTTCAGTCCTTCCCCTGTCTGTTCCATAGGGGTTCCAGACCTCAATCTAATTGTTGGGTGTAAGTATCTGCATCTGTCTCAGTCAGCCACTGGTAGAGCCTCTCAGAGGACAGTCATATGCTGCAAGCATAATATGACATCAGTAATAGTGTAAGGGTTTGGCGTACATGCATGGGATGGGTCCCAAGTTGGGCCAGTTACTGGATAGCCTTTCCTTCAGTCTCTGCTCTATTTTTGTCCCAGAGTTTCCTTTAGACTGAAACAATTCTGGGTCAAAAATTTTGAAGATGGGTGGGTGGCCCCTTGCCTCATCTGGGGGCCCTGTCTGTCTACTGGAGGTGGTCTCTTCAATGGGACCTTATTTAAATTTAATTTTGTGATTTTCTGAAAATTACAAATGGCTGAAATACTATAATTTTTTTCCATTTTTACATCAGAAAGTAATGCTTTATATTTTTTTCCATCTTACTGTCAGATGATTAGTATTATAATTCATTTATAATTTACTTTGCCATATAAAGTGAGGTAAACATATTTAAAATAAAAAGCAACCAACAGAAAATTCTCTAATTATTTTATGTAATGAAATCAAGTCAAACTGTGAAACTTTTGTGAAATGAACAGTAGGTCTTTACTGGGGTCTTACTTTTAATTTCTAAACTCTTAGAGATAGGTTATGAAGAGATGTAGGATTTTTGAGAAGTGCAGAAATGGAATGTTCTAGAAGAGCATTAAAAACTTTGAAAACTGGAACACACTGGTTAAGTTAGGAGGGATATTCCTGGAACAACAGCTAAAATTTCCCTCTGCCTTAGTTTTAAGATTTTGTTCCAGCTGTACAGCCTCAGCCCAGCACCTGTCAATCTCTATGACATGGGCTTATGTTAATTCCTTTTCTGAACCATTAGCACGGCTATCCTTGTCCATCCTTTTTATTAAGATTAGGAACCTACAGAACAAAGAAGAGTGTCTGTGACCTCATTATATGGTAAGATCTCACCTGTGTGGGAGCACTGAAATGTCCTGACCACATTCTCTTCCATTAGTGTCTTACGGGATTGGTCATCCTATTAATACATAATTCAAGGTATTTCCATAGCATGGGTGCAGATGGATACTGTAGCTCTTCCAAAGTGACATGACTGATCTTGGTTTTACAGCTCAGAAAGATGAGCCACTGACTGCTGAGATCTGATGGTTATTAGTGAACCCTGGGACCATCGACATTGACTAATGCAAGGTACAAGGAACTTATGTGATTGTAAATGCACTAGCATGGGTAGAAAGGACCCTAGGATTGAGAACTAGGGTGAGGTACTTTAAGCAAAATCAGTTTGGATGTATAGTTTATGCATGCAACAAAAGTATCAGAAATAAAGATAAGTAGTTCTGGGGTGTGTGTGTTCTGTATGTCCCATGTGAGTGTGGGTACACACTCCCCTATGTGGTTGTTGAGACAAGAGAAGAGCATCATATGTCTCTTAACCTTTCTTATTTCTTTGAGAGAGAGAAAGAGGTGGGGGGAGTCTTTCACTGAACACAGAACTACAGTAGCGACAACAAGCTACATCAATCCTGCCTCTGCCCCCATTACACTGGATTTACATGAACATGTGTGGTCATACCCAGATTTTTACATGTGTGCTGGAGATTTGAACTCAAGTCTTAATGCTTGCATATCGAACACTGTTACCTACTGAGTCATCCCCCTGTTTACCCTGACATTATATTTCTAAAACAAAGTTAATGCAAAAATTCAGGATGGAGAAAACATTCAACTTCTGAATGTCAGTCTCTGTGTTGCACTTCTATGAGTCATATGGCTGAACCATAGTGACACTGTTGAGCAAGATTCCCCTGTACTGTAGGTTCACCTTACACATGGAGGGCCTTACAAGTTAACTCTGTTGAGCCTCTGTACTGCCTTTATCCTGGAGTGATTCAGGCACTCTGCAAGAGTAAAGCAGAAAGCCAAGTCTCTCACAGGCACATGGTTACCTTACACTCCTTCCAGTTAATCACACTGCAAGGCAGCCATGGTTTCTATAAGAGTAACCTGAGGCCAGAGGTGTTAGGCTCCCAATCTATCCCATGGTAGATAAATAAAAAGATTGCAGTTGAAAACGGGCCAATTACGTTTACAAAACCCCTATAAGTATTTAGTATTCCCCCTTTGACACTCTTCAAAGTTCCAAATGAATTAAAACAACAACAAAACCTCTGAATGTGTGTTTTTATTTGTCTAAAGCCTGAACCGAGAGAGAGAGAGAGACCGAGAGAGAGAGAGAGAGAGAGAGAGAGAGAGAGAGAGAGAGAGAGAGAGGAAAAAAGAAAGAACAGAAGGAAGGAAGGGAGGAAGGAAGGAAGGAAGGAAGGAAGGAAGGAAGGAAGGAAGGAAATTATAAGTTGCAACAAGCATGTTTTCCTGAGAATTCATATCATGTGGCTGTATGAAATGGCAAGAACCACTGTTTCATGCTGCTGAGAGCAAGGTAAAAGACAGGATGGATCCAGGTCTCACCTGTATCTCCAGGTTTCAATAGTAATTCTTAAGGATAGTGTGGCCCTTGCATTTTACAAAACATTTTACTTAAACAATTCCTTTATTATGCACAGGATGCATCTTGGAAGATAGCAGGTGTTCTGTAGCACTTGACAATGGCTGGGTATGATTACATGCATTTAGTGCTGCCCCATGGACGATGGATGCAGTGCTGGCCAGTTGCCAGTGTGTTCTCAGGGAAACAGCACTTGATCAGAACAGCATCTGTTTCAGGCAGAATAGAACCTCTCCGCTATGCTCTGGTCGCTAAATGATACACTTTCAGCTTCCTCAGGGAGATGTCATGAAGCCCTGTCCTCTGCAAATTACAATGCACTAGAATTGTACTGAGTTGGGTTTTTTTTTATTGCTTTTGCACTGTACAATATACACTGGAAACAGAGAAGGACAGAGTTCCCATGCTTCCTACAGTAGCTGCAGTAGGAGGATAACATAAATTCTCACTTTAGATATAGCGATGTTTGTCCCTGTAATGAGTGTATTTTCCAAAATCTTTTTTGTCCTCACCAACATTTTATTCAACACCTCCAAGAATTGTCCCCCTACTCCTTTGCAAATCAGTAGGGCAAGATTCCCCAAGTTCTAGCTTTTCCATTGATAAAATAAGTTTTCAGCCATACATTGCTATCTCTACCTTTGTCAGTTTTTACAATTCGTCGTCAGACATATAACTTGGTAAAATTAGAAGTGAGCCCTTTCGGAGCATAAAATACATAGGGTTCAAATATTTATCCAAGCCCAACAGAGGGAAAGATAGAAGCCTTATTCACACAAATGTTTGCTCTGCCACTGCCCCATCAGAAGGCTGGACTTTGCCAGCCCTAAGAAAGCCATGTCTGCTGTGACAATAGTGTCTGTCCAATATAAAAGATGTTATTATGCCCATTAAGCAGGGAGATTGACTGTGTCCCATGGGAGTCTGTTTGAATTAAACTCTTCAATTGGGAGATATTTCCCCTGAAGACCAATTGGTATAATAACTCCCATTTCAAAACATCTAAGCAAATATGCTCCTCTCCCTGTTATTGAAAAATGTTTTTTGATTCACTTGTGTAATGTAGATCATAGGCTACTTTGGAAATACAGGTTGGGAGTTCATTATAAAGTCTGGTCTTTTTTTTCTCTTTCTTATTTTTAAAATACTTTCAAGTAGAAAAGAAACACAACCTTCTCTAGATGTTGGTAAAATTTGGACAGTCTGATTTCTTGATAGACTGCTTTTGATCCCATTTCTACATTTAAAAAGAAGACAATTAGTCAATGAACAGCACCTCTGTTAAATCTCTATCCCATGCCCAAGCTAGAAGTAAATATAGCTTGCATTTCTTCAGATAGTCTATATGTTTCTTGCGTTTTTGTAGTACACATTATTGTTTGATTGTCTACATAAAATAGGACATTTTGCTTTGAGCTCTCTGGGTCCTATGGACACACTTTTTTAAAAGTTCATCTCCCATTCTTACTTTGTTCTCATTCTTTCTAAGTTATAAATTTGGTCATTTTCTCATATTTTCTTCTTTCCAAATGAGCAGCAGTTATAACATATTTGTCTATTTCTGATTAAAAAAAAAAAACCCTTTCTACCTTTTGTGCTCATACTGATGTCTTGGTCTGGATTTCTATTGCTGTGATAAAAAACCATGATCAAAAGCAGTTTGAGAAAGATGTATATTTGGCACATATATCCCAGGTAAAAGTCCCCTGAAGAAGTCAAAGCAGGAATCAAATGGGAACTAGAAGGCAGGAATTGATGTAGAAGCAACGGAGGAATGCTGCTGTGTCGCTCAATCTGCTTTCTTTAGCACCCAGGACTACCAGTCTAGTGGTGGCACTGTCTACAGTGAACTGGGCCCACTTAATCATAAATCAAGAAAATACACCACAGGTATATTTAGTGGAAATATTTTCTCAATTGAGATTCTGTTTTCCACAATGACACTAGCTTGTTTCGAGTCAACATAAAACTAGTCAGCACAGCTGGTTTCCATACCTGCTGAGTACAGTTCCTCCAAGTCAGGCACTGGATTTGGCTCATTTGAAGTTGATAATGTAATACTTGGCTAGAAAAACATGCAAATATTATTTACAGCTGAGTTTACTGAGACTGAACTAAAAGACCCTAGAGCTATTGGGAAAGTGGCCAGCTAGAGGAATGTTAGGTTAGCACTTACCTGTGGAGTGCTACTGCACCCCAAAACACACACACACACACACACACACACACACACACACACACGCGCGTATCCCAAAAGCATTGTTAAAACTCAGTCCAGGAATGCATCACCACATCTCTATTGTTCTTATTGTTCTTATTGAACAGACTCCCTTTACTATAAACGAGCTTACATAACCGAGTTAGCAGCCAGCACGTCTAAATATTTCATTTGACAGTTCTTCCAGAAGGAAGGCCATTCTCATGAACCTGAAACTGCCTCTCACCAACAGAAAAGATGAAGCTTACATCACAAGAGTGAACTGACATTGACATTTCACCCAGAGTCTATCATAGGTTGTCCATTTTCCCCTGACCTTCTGAAGAACCCCTTCATTCCTCTCTGTCACTCTCCTCTATACCTGCCATTCTACACTCCCTCATCTGTTGTCCTCTCTGTTGTGTTCTCCCCTAAAAGGACCATTAGTGGCTTCTGGATCTCACTGGGTTGTTGCATGTACTTGTTTCTTTGCAGTGAAAACACTGAGTACATAATACATTGTACATCTTTTCTCCTACTAGTCCACTGGCCATCAATCTGGTTCATAGTCTCTGTTGAGGGCTCAGAGAACAGAAAGCTTTCTCTCTCACAGAACACATCATGAGCATTTACAAGAGAGACCACTTCATGAAAAGGGTAGGGCAAGACAGACAGAGAGGGGAGAGAGAGAGAGAGAGAGAGAGAGAGAGAGAGAGAGAGAGAGAGAGAGAGAGAGAGAGAGAGAGAGA
>NW_021620926.1:2450860-2539001 GCF_004785775.1 Grammomys surdaster
AGAGAGAGAGAGAGAGAGAGAGAGAGAGAGAGAGAGAGAGAGAGAGATTGATTTGGACAAAAGAACTTTATGTCCCATAAGAATGAGCTTTAGAAAACTGGCTTGACAATGAGCAAGAAAAACATTCAATGGTGTTTAGAAAGAAACCGATTCACATTAGAGAGTATCAGAACATGCACAGGAAAACAAGAACCAACAAAGCAAAGCCAACTATTAAAAACAAAACAAAACAAAAAACAAAATGTTCCCCAGAAGAAGGGCTTCCCAACTTCCCAACCAGGAACAGAGGAACGAAATGTGAAAGAGATTCCTATGTAATCCATACTTGAAAAGTTGTGAAATATCTATATCTTGATATTTTTTCTATCCTTTCTAGTCCAACCCCTTTTGGAGCTGAGTTTCTTCCAACGCACATGTATTCTTGACATAAATTCTTAATCAAGGTTGCTTGATCTTCATGGGACAAAGACATTTGGAGGAAGGCTTCTTCTGTGACAAATTTGTTATCCCTTTCTTTCTTTCTTTCTTTCTTTCTTTCTTTCTTTCTTTCTTTCTTCCTTCCTTCCTTCCTTCCTTCCTTCCTTCCTTCCTTCCTTCACTCTTTTACATGAAATATAAGAATAAAATTGACTTTATAAATCCTATTGATAATTAGGTTTTATTAGACTTGAGTGCCCAACTCTAGAAGGTATGAACATGCCTCTTCCAAAGCAGGGCATGTTTATGGATGAACTGCATCCCCTCACTGACGTTGAGTGATCTAAACATAAGATGTCAGTCAAAGAAAAGATGAATAGTAGCAATCTTTGGCTTTTTTCTTTTAAATAACAACTTAGCTTTAAGATATTACAGAAAAACAATAAAAATAAACAAAATCAATCTTTAAATATTCTTTTAGCCATTGTAAATTCATTGAATAAAGAGTTAATGAATAAAAATGTTTAGTTTTATATATACTAGGTGAAAATTATATTAAAGGGAGATAGGAAACCAGAAGAGTATTAATGGTCCCTACTTCCCACCAGCCTTTGGTCTTTGTTAACATTTTTTTTTATATTTTCAATACAGAAAGAAAAAAAGAAAGTTAAATTGAAATCAAGTCTATGACTCTAGGTATTTAGGAATATATAAGAGTATGGTGCTAATAGCACCTAATGGTAGAAGGTAGGATGATGAGGGGCTTTTAACGCATTCTTTAAAAGTATCTATTTTGATCTTTCTTCATGGAATATCCATTATTTGATGATACATATTTCAGATATTTACATAGCCAAATGCACAATCTTGATGCTTTGCTTTTGTATGAGCATATTAATCCAATAAATTCCTTCAACTGATTTTGAAATTTGAGAATGCTGAAGTATTCCCTAATAAGGTAATTAAAGTATTAGCTAATGGATTTTTTTCTTGTCATCATAAGTGTGTTGATACAAAAATACAACTATCACATTAAGGGGTCAAATGATAACTCATTTTAGAGCCTTGTACGAGTGATAAAGTCTCAGAAACATAGATGCAGGTCTCCTCAAATTTTATGTTTCAATGCAGTAGCAGTCTCATGCAGTTTCTTAGTGACATAACAAAGATAACCATAATTTAAGATACTTTTCAAATATATTGATGCAAATGTCAGGGAGGTGGATTACCACAAAGTGGAGAAATTTCTACCATAGGCATCAGATGCAATTAGTGGACATTCTTAGCTTTGTGGGTGGTGGCATCTAACAGCCTGTTAAGTTAATGCACCTAAAAAGATTTCCTATGATAATCACAAGGGCATTAGGTGACAAATAAAAGATAATTATAGCTATTTAAGGGACCAGCCATGAATTTGTAACATCCCAACTTCTTTGTAACCATGAAAATCTTCATCAGCCTGTGCAGTGTGGTCAAGCAGATGTGTCTTCTTTTCTTTTCTTTCCTTTTCTTTTCTTTTCTCTTCTTCTTTTCTTTTTTTAATTAAAATGTTTAATATTTGTAAGTAATAGAGAATTACATCAATTTTTCCCCTCCTATGCGTCCCAGCTAAATTTCTTGAACCTCTCCTATGTAGATTCACTCTCAAGTTGATAGCCTCTTTTTCTTTATTGTTTTATATGTATGCATTATATATGTGTGTGTATGTATTTTTGTATGTATATATATATGTGTGTGTGTATGTGTTTGTATGCATACATATGTGTGCATGTGTGTGTGCATATGTGCATGCATGTATGTGCATGTATGCATGTGCATGTGCATGTGTCTATGTATGAAACCTGCAGAGTCCATTTTAGTTGTTTCTGTAGATGTGGTTTCACAGCTTTCCACTTTGCATTGGAATACAGTAAGGGGCTTATCCCAGGAAGAGGATTTTTCTCATGCTCCCAGCGGTCATTAGTTTCTGAAGTTTTTTGTCAAGGGTAGAACCCCAAGCTCCCCCCCCCCAATGTCCATTGATATTACCATTGTTCAGGTATTGTTTATGCAGCCATTTCTAGGAGAGACTGTTTTACCACAGACTTTCTGGTATTTTGCCTCTTAGAGTTTTTCTGTGCCATCTAGCATCACATTTTAACCATTCAGTTACATACTTTTAAAAATAAATTTTATTATTCAAATTATTATTATTTTCTTAACAGATGTAGTAAGTGACTGGACTGCTTTCACTCAGTCAATAGCTTAAACCAAGAATAGTCATGAGGGCTGAGGAAAAGGGAGAGGAGTGTACTAAAACATAGGAAAAGATTAAAGGAGACACACACACACACACGCACACACACACACACACACATGATCCTAACTTGGCTTTTCTCTTTTTTTAATACATACTCTCTGTTATCCTTATAAGAGAAGTTGAAAATCTGTTTGGCAGTGTAGGTTTTTATTACCTGGAATTCTGAAAGCATGTGTATAGTATTGGGGCATTTAGAGCAATGGGTCAGCCTTTACAATGTTCCTGGTGACAGAGAGTGAAGTTAGGCTATTTCTAATATTTTTAAAGCTGTTCATTTTTTTCTTACCCGCAATCATGGTTTTACTGTTTGTATTTTGTAAGCCCCACTTCTAAGCAGTGGAACTGTCCTTTCTCTCTTAGTTTTAGCTCTCCAATTTCACCAGCTTGAAGATTCAAGATTTGGGTAGCCATTAGGAAACAGAACTCCGATTCATTGGTCTTGCCCTTCCCTTTCTACTCAAGAACAAGAGCTGCCCGGAAATGTTGAAGTGTCACATCTACTTTTTCTAGACGTATCATACTAGTTTTCCTAAGATTCTATTAACTGTATGTATGGGAGATTATAGTTCTAATGGGAAAATAATCATAATATTAAATCAATGCTCATGGCCAAGTACTGATTCCATTAACCCCTTCACCACAATGTCATTCAGAGTAGTTGTTTCAATGCTCCTAATTTTGCAACATATTAATTTTTATTGGGAAATGGCTGTCATACATTAATTCCCTAAAGTAAAAAGAGTCGATATTGTGAGCTTCCTGTAGGAATGTAGAAGCGAGTTAGATCAGGTATCAGCGATTTTATTCTTGTTGGTAATTATCAATCTGGCAGGCCTTCTTTCTTCATCCACAGAGGGCTGTTTATATGTTTGCAGTTCTCCACTCTTGTCTTCATTAGTGGATTCTAAAGCATTGAGTGAAAACAGCCGGCAACCCCCCTGTTTACAGCTTTACAGAAGTGTTAAAATATGCAAGAACTGGGAGTCCTAAAGAGAGAAGCCAAATGGATTCTACAAGCAAATGTGGGAGGAAGAGATGTTTTATGATTCTGTTGACTTCTTTTTAAAGAACATTTCATATTTTTTTTTAAAAAAACACTGATTTGTCACAGTAGCAGTTTAAAATTCTTTGCTTGCATTGATGAGATAAATGATTTCACATTGGCGTGGAACAGATTGAGAGAAGGGCATATGTAATCTATCTCCTATCATGAAACATACTGAAGTGAGGGTCTGAAAGAGCCTCAAGTGAATGCTGGTTTTAATCTTTATACAAAGGTATAAAACACATAGTGTTTTCCTAAATAAATTTTTGAGCACTTCATACATGAGCACTGAGTCTCTGCAACTTCTGTTCCCATTGCCCTTCCAACTCTTGTACGTCCCAAATTTATAATCTTTTCTTTAGTTCTTGCATGTATACATATATATGCACACATGTATATTCAACCTACTTTACACATGTCTAGGGCTCACCATTTGATATTCTACTTATGCACTGTCCTGTCTCTGGAAGAAACTGCCTCTCCCTCTCTCAGTAGCAGTGAGTAGTATTTTTTATCTAGGTGTGGGGTCATGTGGATTTTACTCTATTTGCACGGGCATATCAACCAATATACTTTGTAAGTATATTCTCAAGACTTATTTTATACCAACGGATAAATGTAGGTCTTACCATTCATCAAAAAAGCTTCATTTTGTAAAGGATGCCAATGATTACAAAAATCTACAGCTGGTCAAGATGCAGAGGATCATTTACTGTGGAGCATCCGATCTTGACTGATACATTTTCAAAGCATCCCTACACTTAGGGCTCAAGTAAAACTGTGGAAGGGAGTGTGTGGAATGAGTGTGGAGCCAGAGTCCAGGGTGCCTGTTCATAGATAGTTCCCCTCCATGTGGCACGATACTGCATCCATGAAAGCTCAATAATATGGTTGCCTAAACAAGGCTGGCAAAATGACATCACATCTTTGCTTGATTCATCTTTTTATTAGTTTGTCTTCATTGTTTTTTCTTGGAAGTCATTTAAAGTGAAGTGCTGGGACTAATTCTTTGTATCTCTCTCTCCTCCACTTGCGTGGAATTCCTTTACTAGACTTCTAAAACTTTAGCCATTTTGTCCTCTGTAACTACAGTTCACTAGGGCCTGGGAGATGGCTCAGTGGATAAAATCAATCAGCAAACAAGTCTGATGATCTCAGACAGATCCCCAGGACCAAGGGTGGAAAAAGAAAACTGATTCTCCAAAGTTTTCCTTTAACTTCCACATATACACTGTGTGCACCTACCTTGGTATATACACATATCATATGCACATGTAACACACACACACACAAAATAGAATAAGTAAATAATAACAAGTAAATAAAAGTAAGTAAATAAGTAAATAAATAACATTCTTCTGATACCTTGGATAGTAAAAAAAATTTTTTTTTCACCTCATTTGAGAAAGTCTAATCAACCAAAGCATCAGCAGATAAAATTGTACCTTTGACATGTCGTAACAGACCATCTGTAACATGTAACATGCAGAAGTAAGCACAGCACACTAGTGCTCTTCTTCCAGGGCAAAGAACAAGTGAACCATTGTATTTCCTATTTTCAGAATTTCAGGTGTCTTTCTTGGAAAAAAAAATTATCAGAGTTAGTTTTTTTTTCTTTCTGTTCTCTCTTTGACAGTTTTGTAGCTTAAGAGCATATAAGTTATTTACATACAAATGGGTTGATAAATCTGTGGGTTTTCTGGAGCTCAATGGGAGGCAAGCAGCTGAGGTTTTAGATCTCACCCTCCTCTTCCTAGTGGTTTATCACAGGTTTATCACTGAGTGACAGTCTTCCTCCAGGTGTAGCCATAATGTAGTACGATTAGAGCTGTATCTTCATTGTCAGAAACTTCATTTAAACGTCCGTAAAATCATCCTGACACAAGGAATGAACTATAATAGCTTATAATTACGATAGTGCATAAAGTATGCCTCACAACCTATTACAAAGCCATAATTTTAGCGTAAAAAACATAAACCAAGAGAACAAAACCTGAAAACTTCAAAATAAAATGCCAGCTTTTGTAACGGCTCAATAAAGCCCAGCCCTTCTCTCCACGATAGAGGATTAGCTCATCTCTCTCCTACATGCAAAATATGGGTAGATTTCTGATTTTTCATACTTCATACTGTAGCATGTTCCCACGGGCATCTCACAACCAGAGCGTTAATACACTTCCAGAAGAGATTTTAATACCCGCTAGAATGAGATCGGGTTCATGGTGAAAGGATGGTTACTATTCACTCATGTCAAAATGGGAAATTAGAAGGAAAGGCTTATGTGCTTGGTGTGCTTAAGAAGCCCCTCCTGTTGGGTGGGAGAGAGAGAAAATGCCTGCTTGGATCATCAAATCAACGCGGTTTCAACTGAATGAGATTCATCAGTCCTTCTGGGAACAGGTGAAAATGAACATTTAAGGATTGTGTTTTATGAAAATAAACACAGTTCCGATGCCAGAACATTTAGCTGCTTGTCAGCTCTCTCCATCAACATTTCTAGTTTCCTCAACACATCTTCATTGTTTGTCTCATGGATAATATACAATTTACCTCACACTATGAAGCCCAAATAAGCATGATCATATATTACATAATGTATGTATCTTGTCCATAAAGGGAACGTTAAAGCACACGTGCTTCAAGATGCATTTAAAGTGTGCCATCTGTTATAATTATTGAAGTAATATTCTACAGAAGAAGGAAATTAAAATCCCTAACAATACGGTCCATAAGAGCTAACTGGTAAATATTCTAGAGTATTTTATTTTATGTATTGTCAAAACATGGTTAAATTTTATATAGTCTTAGATTATTAAACATTTTGCATTTATTTATTTGTTTTTCATTTTTATGTCTTGGAGTAAAGCACAGGGTGTTGGGCATACTTATTAGACCCTGTACCCTTGAGCTACATTACCAGTCTATTATAATCTATTTTTTATTAAAAAATAATCATTGTGATGATTTCCATGTTATTAAAGCCCATAATATTAATAATTATAATATATAAATTATTTATAATCTATTTAATCTTTCTAAAGAACAAAACTTATATTATCTATGATTTTCCTGAGTTAGAGGTAGTGTTTTTCTTTTTAATGTGCAGTTGCATAAACACACATATATATTTATATATAAGAATATATGTACACATATACACATGCACATATATGTGTCTATACAACATAAATCTGTCTACTATCCTTTAAAAATTATTTAGCTACAGTATATTTTGGTCACTTTTCCCCCTCCTCTAATTTTTCCCAGATCTAACCCACCTGTTTATCCATCCAACTCCACGTATTTCTCTATAGAATATATAAAGTTATAAATAGTCAAAACAAAGAAATAAAAACCACAAGACAAGAATTATCAATACCAAACACAGCAAAAGCACACAAAGCCCCATGGAGTCCATGGCCCCACGGAGACTACCGACTCCTGAGCATGGGGTCTGCTATAGTGTGTTTGACATACTCCATTTGAGCCACTGGAGGAAAATGGTTTTCCCTTACCAAGAAAGTCTTAATGGCAAAGAGCTTCCGGGCTAAAGTGGGACTTTGTGCCCACTTCCCCTTCTCAGTGCTGGGAGTTTGTATAGTTGAATTCGTATAGGTCTTATATATGCCATCAAACTGTTTTTGAATTCATATGTGGATCAGCTCTGTTTTACCTGGATGACACTGTTTTCTTGGAATCATCCATCAACCCTGAACTTTTTTTTTTTTTAATGAAGAAAGAGTTTCTTTGTATAGACCTAGCTGCCCTGGAGCTCACTACTCACCATGTGGATCATGCTGGCTTCAAACTTAAAAATCCACATGCCTCTGCTTCCTGCGATTGTGTTACCACCACTCGGTTTTCTTTTTTTTTTTTTTTTTTAACTCTTACTATCTTTCCATATTATTTTCCACATCCCTGAGCCTTTCCGGGAGGGCTTTGATAAAGGCATTACATTTATAGATAAGTGTGTCAAAGCACTTCTCTCTCTCTCTGCACATTGTCTAGTCGCCAGTGTCTGTGTGATTCCCATCGACTGTAATAAGAAGCTTCTCTGATAAGGGTTTAATCATATACTAATCTATGGATACAATAATATTTCATCAGGGATCATTTTTTTTTGCTATGTTACTTCCAAAGAATAATGTTAGTAGGTTTTCCCCTAGGGCCTATGACCTACATAGTCTCAGGTTCTCAACAACTTTATGAGTATCAGATATGGATTCCATCTCATGGAGTTATTCTTAATTCAGCCAAATGCTGGTTGGTTACTCCCACAACATCATTTATCCCACTATTCTACTATTATATCTTGCCGGCAGGTCTCTTGTCGTGGTTTGTAGTTGAGTGACACTGATGATTACTTTTATCCTCTAGTATTTTGCAAAATATCATCCAGCACTGTGAGGAGCGGGTGTGGTGAACATTCCAAGATGGCGCCTGGGACGGTTGCCAAGTCTTATGACTAGCACCTGACGTCCTTACACACCCCTGAAGAGCCATGTCCGCAGGCTATACTGCGCAGACTCGCTGCTATGCATTATCAGGCCATCTAACGAGCAACACTTTGGACCAATTGAGAGTGCCTGCGTGGCAGGATCTGAGTGGTGCAGGCACAGGGATTTAAGGGCAGACAGGGAGAGGCCTCGGGGGCTTTTGGACATTGTTAAGGTTCCTGAATAAACTGCTTTGAGAAGAACTCCGCATGGTGTCACTCCTTTCTGCGGGTCAGAACGAGAGCGACATAGCACCATAAACACTTATGTGCAAGGGGTCAAGCTTCTAATTTAGCACCAATTTGATGTCTCCATGTTTGATGACATAAGTGGTGTCTTCAGCAACATAGGGCCTTACCATCAGATTGTAGAGGATAAACAATAAACTTGGAAATATCCTGTGGGTTTTTTTTGTTGTTGTTGTTGTTGGTCTATGGAACTCCTTTGTTGGAAGACTCATTAGGTCATTCCTGGCAATGGAGGTTTTACTTGGTAGCATAAGATGTCAAATAGAACACCTCCTCCTCCATTATATGTTTTAGTTTGGTATCACATTCAAACTGTTCAGAGCCAGGACTCTTTACGGGATTCATATAAAATTTGGAGAGTTTCTGTATCTCTTTGTACTTTTGACAATGATGTGTCAAACCTTTCCCCCTCATTGTACAACTTGATTTAATGTTAATTCATGTAGACCATTACTTTAGAGCTGCCTCTGTTTTGCACAGACTGGGGTAGAAGCTATTGTCTGTGTTAGTACTATGCTTCCCAATTGCAGGAAGGAACCATTTGGCTGATGTCTAGCCAGAAACCAGACTACCAGAAGTAGGATGAGGAAGAAGGCCTGAAGATACAGATGTGAAAAGGGATGAATTTGCAAGGCTAGATGGAACAGAAACAAATCTACACTCAATGGTTCACGTTTGTCTTGGGCTTGTGAGATGGAGCTTCTCCTTAAGTACAAGTGATTGGAGACCAAGGGAAGACAGAAATCTTAAAGGAGAAACATCCAGGAGGAGATGAAGACTTGCATCACAACTCATAAATGCTGAACACCATGTGTGGATTAGATTTTTTTATTTCTTTACTCAACAAGTCACCACTAATCTATTGTTATGCATGGCTGTTCCAGGTGCTAGTGATACAGGAGTGGATGAAGCAAATGGGTTTCTTGCTTCTTTGAAATAACAATCTAGTGGAACAAGGAAAGGTAAAAAGAAACAACATAAATGTATGAAGCACACTACAACATTGAACACGATGATAATGACAAGAGATAAGGAGGGGACTGGAGAATACTTAAGTAGCGGATAGTTGGCAATTTTAAGTAGTAAGGTTAGGGAAGAATAAGAAAATTTGATCCAAATGATTGAGATGTGTGTAAACTCCAGGTTATGAAATAATTGAACATTTAATTTTCTAAATCACTATCTAAGTTTTGTTTGGGACTCAGAGTTTTATTTCCCAAGAATGTTAGGTGACAAGTTGTGACTGGGTTTCCAGGAGACCCTTCTATCTACCAAAGCTGTTTTGCCTTCCACTATGATGGAAATACCACCTGTGGCAGCCCTGGTGTCAAGTCCTGTCAAATGCTTCTGGTCAGCAAGTACAAAGTCTCTTTAAGTACCAAGGGAAGAACAGGAGTTTGTTGGTGATAGATGTACATGCATCATTACTTTAGAGCTCAGGGGAGTTTGGGCTTCTAGCTACTTTTCTCTTTGCTATGACCAAATACCTGACCAGATGAGAGTAAGGTATACAGTTGGCTCACAATGTGAAAGATAACTATATCAGGGAAGGGAACTGTATTGTCAGGAACAGGAAGTGGTCAGTAACATTACATCCTCAGCCAGAAAGCAGAGAGCTAACAGGAAGTGAAATGGGGTATAAAAAAAAATGTCATGGTACACACCCAGTGACCAAAATGCTAACAGTATTTTAACTTCTTAAAGGTTAAACGACCTTCCAAAATACTGCCACAAACTGGGGACCAAGAGCTCAAACACATGAGTCCTTGGGGGAATATTCCACTTTCAAACTCCTACTCTTGATAAGTTAAAATTCAAGAGAGAGGAGATAGGAGTTGAAGACCTTGATAGAAGGGCTCTCTCCAGGAACCTAGTGTTTAGAGGGTTGCCTTCCCCAGTTGTCTGCTCCAAGCTCAAAGCTCAGAGTTTACCACTTATGGAAAGACATAGCCAGATAGAGAGTCTAGATATACTGTTTGTATAACTTCTGCTAACTGTGCAACAAATCATTATGGACACATTCAGGTACGAACTGAATATAAACAAGGAATCATTATGAACATTGCGAATCATTATAAACAAACAAGTCATCATAGACACTTTCAGGTACTAACTGAATATAAACATGGGCCCTGGTGTATAAGTCAAAACCATAGTAAGTAAATTCCATAAGATATGAGAAGCATGATTATGAAGCAACGGTACAGTAGGAGTCCTCTCCAGGGCTCACTTACAGAATAAGAGACTTGAGATGATTCAGATTTTGTTATTTTTGTTGTTTTGTTATTTAAATTATAAAAAATTATAAGTTTTCTGTTACTGGACTAAATGAGGTTGTGTGTATATATATATAATATTACACATACATATATATTATATACATACATATACACATATACACATACACTACAGTGAACTGAATGAGCAATGTCATTTATAATTAATTATTTCATACCCTGTTGGTGCCAGTTCAGCCAGTACAGACTTGGTAGAGGAAGTTTGTCCCTGGGAGTGGGCTTTGCAATTCAAAGTCTTATGTCTCTGGAAAAGTTTTTTCTCTCTGCTTTGTACTTACTGTTCATGCTGTGAGCTCTCACCTTTCTACTCCTGCCTCTAGCCCTGCTGCCATGCTGCCTAGCATGATGGATTCTTATACCTCTGGAGCCATAATCACAAATAAACCCTTCTTCCTTCTATCAGTTGCCTTGGTCATGGTGTTTGATTAAACAACAGAAAAGTTACTGATAGAATTATTTATGTATTTTTTGTGTGCACTTGTGCCTGCATGCAGGTGTGCTTGTATATATACATATATATATATATATGTATATATATATGTATATATATATATATATATGAGCATGTATGTATGTGCACGGTGCCCATGTGGAGGTACAGAATACAGAACACAGCTTGCTGGAGTAGCTTCTCTCTTTCTGCCATGTGTGTTTCAGGAAATGAACTCAGGTTGTCAGGATTGACTGTAAGCTCTTTTATGCACTCAACCATCCCAGCAGCCCCAGATGAGGTTTTTTGAGAAACATTACCTACACAGAAAACAGTAGCTATGGGAATTTCAGGTTGAGTTGCCATTACCAGTTTAAAAAGGAGATTTGGAGCATACACATTCTGGAGAGCATTATGGCTGGTTTTGGACAGTTGTGGATGTCTATGAAAACAATTAGGGTGTTTTACTAGTCCATTTTCAATTCTTAATCAGGGGCTGAAATGAGAGAAATGGGTAAATACCGAAATGTATAGTTTTGAAGTGAATATAATGAGCGTGTATGATAATAGCTACATTTTGCAATGGCTTTATTACTTTAAGTACGGCCTCGTTTTCTGAAGAAACAGAATTTATAAGAGACACGGTTGTACATTTTGTAATTTATAAATATTGCCTAAATCCTAGTTAGCCAATGTATATATGAAGGAGCCGCTCAGTTCTATGAAGTACATAATTGGGAGGTAAATTATTCCCCCACTCTCCATGGCTTAAGTAAGCCGCTCAGGGCAATCAGTGTATTTCTCACCAGTACTCCGAATGAATTTTTATCCATTATGTTCTTTCAGGGAGTGCAGGTTTTAAAATATGTATGCAGAACTGTGCAAGCAGAGAGACCATCGGCTGGCTCAGTACCAGCTAAAAATACCCCAGGAAGGACACAGAGGTTTTTTTTTAAAAAAAGTAAAATGTAATTGTGAGTATCAGTATTCTAAAGAATGCTTTTCAATGTTAATGAGCTTTTCTCAGTAAAATAAATAAATAAATAAAACTCTTAAGGACTGTCCTTAAGATTTTTTGTAGTTGATTATGCTGACACCCGAGGATTTCATCTGAGCAGATCCTCTTTTGAGGGCCATTTGTGAGGCGGAACTCAAATGAAATTGTGCCTGTCTCTTCCCTCACAATATTTTTACCTTTCTACCAACTTTTATATTTTTCATTATCTTCTCTTACTCAGCCTGCCTCATAGTACTGCTGGTTTCTGGGTTTGTTGTTGCTTATTTATTAATTTATTATTTATTTATTTGTATTATTATAATTGTTTATATTAGTTCCTAGTACTCCTGTTTTCTGGGTTGGTTGGATATTCTATTCTACCCTATCCTACCCTACCCTATCCATATGCTTTCTTTTTTTCCTGGTCACAATTTTTGAGTTCCTCTAATATTTCTCTCCTCTTCCTCCTCCTCCTCCTCCTCCTCCTCCTCCTCCTCCTCCTCCTCCTCCTCTTCCTCCTCTTCCTCCTCCTTCTCCTCCTCCTTTTTATTCTTTCCCTCCTCCTCCCTCTCCCTCTTTCTCTCCCCTTCTTTTCCCCTCCTCCTCCTTCATGTTTTTTTAAGATAAGACTTGTAGTCCAAGTTGGCCTTGAATTCACTCTTAAGGGCATCTGACCTTTAACTCTTGGAGAGATTGGCTCGGAATTCCAGGGCTCAGACTGCAGTGTGTAGGGCCACTATGTGTCCGTCTTATAATTTTCATGGCTATCACATTTTCTTTGTGTGTGTTTGCACATGCAGATACATGCTTGGATATTGGAGAGCATGAGCATATGTGTACATGTGCATGCGTGTGTGTAGCCAGAGGTTGATGTTAGGTATCTTCCTTAGTTGTTCCATACCTTATTTTTTGATGTGAGTTCTTCCAGTGAACCTAGAGCTCGCTGATTTGTCAAGGGACTACTCCTGTCTCTGCCTCCCCAGCACTGGGATTCCTGATGCAGTACACACTGCCTGGATTTTATGTTGGTACTGAGGATCTGGACTCAGGTCTTCATGGTTGCCAGGCCAACATTTTACTGACTAAGCTGTCTCTCCAGCCCTGAGCCTATGTTTTATTTACTTGTTGCTTTCCTCCTGTGGGATCCATCACTTAAACCGCAGTTCGGCTTTCTTTTATTTTTGTTCCCCAAAGTATGGTGACCAGCCACTCCAGCTCACCTTGGCTTATGTAGTTTTGACATCATAAAAAAGTTTCTCTCCCATATGTGAAGATTCTAAGATTCAGGAAATATATATTGAAAGGGACAGATATGAAGTACAAAAACTGAAATTTACCAAAATAGGGCCTGAATGCCGCATAGGTTTTAGGGGTAAATGTCCCCTGGTCATCTTTTTTTTTATTTTTGCCCTTACTCACTCCTAGCCCTGCTTTTTCCTTCCTATTCATGGAGAATAGAAACTGCAATCCAAAAGCCACAATAGTGGTTTGTTAATGGTTGTTTCTGTCCAGGTGATGCATCCTGAATGAGCAACTAAGTTGGGTTTCCGTAATGAGTGTATTTGATTTTAATTTTTGCAGTTTATTAACTGCGGTATTTATAGTTAAGAGAAAGAGGGGAAAAAAGCTTTCATTTGTTAAATGTCAAACATCTAATCATCATCACTTTGGGAAGGATGTAAAATTGGCTTTAGCTCATGACTATTAATGAAATATTTAAATAAGGAAAAGATTCTCCAGGGAATGGGAGCTCCCGGCTCTATCCACTGGGAAATCCTCAGAGAATGTGCTAGAAGCAGAATAAGGCTATTGCAACAGGATAGTAAGGTGTCACTGCACTGGCTTTGCCTGAGATTAATATATTCCTTTAGTAATGCTCCAATTTTTTTGTGAGTGTAAGTTATAGAAGATCAAAATGATAAAAGTGTAAGAGGTGATATCTGCGACTGACTTTCCTGGTGAACAAGACACATGTGAAAATAACATCTTTCCACGTAAGCAGCACATGGCCCCGAAATTAATTTGTAGGAAGGACACGAGTGAAGAGCGTGTGCTCCTGAGAGCTGTCACATCTGACAGAGAAAGGTGCTTCTACAGTGCTGCTTCTTGGATGTTTGGTACTACCAAATGAACATGCTCATGCATTTTGAGGATTTTCTGAATTTTAATTTATCATATGTCTTAGGTGTATATTGTATATAAAATCTACATACCAACATCGACGTACCTTGTCCAGCAGTATCATGGTAAGGTCTTAAGAATCAGCTTCATAAAGTGTATGCATATATGTATAAAAATCTAATAAGTTCCATACATACTAAAATAGGTAATAAAACTATAAATCATATTGAAATACATAATATGATTTGTCTCAAATTTTATACAGACAACTACTTCTTATACATTATGTATGTTTTTATCTTGACCAAGCATTTTCAACTATATTCCATCTACTCCATAAATTTATTTGTAATTTTACAACTGGAATTGCTTCTCAATTTGTTAATTATTTTTCTCAGCAACTTACAATTAAACTCGTCATCTTTTGTTAAACTTTTTCCTGCTCTAACACAAATTCTTTTCAAGTAAGCGGAAACTGCTTGTAGCTGTAGTGTTTAACACATAACTCTTAGGTTAAATATGAACTATTAAGATTTTCATTATCTCTTCCTTAAGTCTGGACAACTAGTAAATCAATACCTATGCCCTTGTTAAGAGTTACAGGCTTGTGAATTTAATGTTTTCATGGTGGCTGTTTCACCGTATGTTTGTGATATCTTGAAGTTTGGCGATTGGCACTTTTATGTCAGTGCAAATTAGATCTGGCACACAATTGGACTGATCCACAGAGGTGCGTTTACAGGAGAGAAGGTGAAAGCTGCCACCTCAGGCAATCATCATGCTTCTGACCTTGCTTGGCAGGATATCCACTCTCTCTTTTTGCCACACTAGTTGATTTTACACATCAGAGCCCTTGGCTGCCTGCATTAGAGTACATGTTTCATCTATCGTAAGCTATTCAAAGTATCCCTCACGTAGTCAGATTTCCATGCAACATCTTGGCCACCACCACCAAAGCACACAATTCCTCCACCACAGAGCACCCTTGTACACTGCTTTAACAGTTTGGAATGCATGGCCTGGTGACCTGTATACTCTGGAAGCAGCCTCGTCTCTAATACAGTATTAAGTTCTCAGAGACTTCTGTAAGTGATAATATGCTTTGATGTTCTAGGCTGCTGTTTTTCCTCTCAAACCTTGTACTTCAGAGCATGGATCTGAACCTACTATATTACAGATTCCTCTTTAATTCTTGTCTCCCTCTCAAGAACATGACTTCATGAAATGAGTTTACCTCATTCGGTGTTCTATCTCAAAGCCTTAAAAAAGCATCAGACATACAGTAAACATTGACAAATACTGAGTGCATGCATGTATCATCATAGTTGTAATGGCAGCTCTGTTGGCATGTATAGTATAGGTTAGTATATAGTATATGTAAAATAATGATTGTTCAGAGGATGCAAAGGACCAAGGAAAGACCAAGTTCAACTAAGTAAGGTTGTATCTAATTGGAGAGGTATCAGTTTTAAATTCCTCCACAGGCTGCATATGGGTTTATGACAGCTCGATCCCATCAGCAAATTATTTAATTTTCTGTCTTCAATACATTAAAATCACGACTTAAATTGTTCTCCCTCACTGCGTCCACACATCCATCTTTTGGTAAACATAATATTCATTCAAATGGATGAAAAATTGTATGCAGACATGACTGGGCAGCTGGAACACACTACCTCGGTGAGAGTGAGTCTATGGATATTTGAAATGGAAATCACCTTGAAGAGATGGTCATGCCAATGGAAACAGAGGATATTTATAGCTCATGAGTTAAGTTTTAGCAGGGCAAAATTATTATCAAAATGGTTTCAAATTTTGAAAGATTACTTTAGTTTACCTCTGACAGGGAAATCAAGTGGAAGGCTGACACAACAGCAAGAGAGGTTATCCTCTTCTGGTTCATCTGAGACTAACCAACCCCATCACCTGACTGAGGGGGTAGATTCAGTATCATCTGTATAACAAAGTACAAACCAATAGCAGCCCCTGACTGTGGAGGTAGATCCAGCCAAGTTTAAATTATTACTGGAAATGTTTCTGTTGGAACTTTGAGTCTTTCTCTGTAGATGTTGTAGTAGTCATCCCCTTGCAGAAAATTCGGAATTATATGAAACAGACATGATTTATCCTCAGGGATATGTTAAAGAAATGTATTTAAATGTATGCATAATGGGGCATTATTTTGGCATTTAAAGAAAAAGCTTTCTTAAGGTCTGAAGGATGATTTCACTGACGTCATTATCACTCATCTAAGAAAATGTAACTTATAAAACGATACACTCGTTCACACCTTTGGAACTTTCTCACAACTCACATTTCATCCAAAAAAAATCCAGCAGTGCTTAACATTTCTCAAGGTATTGAATCTCCCAGAGAAATGTCCTTTCACAGGTGACCTGCTGCAAGACCTCACTTGGTTGGCTCATCTGGTGGCTTTGGCAAATCTTGGTCCTGCAAAGCATTTCTGTCTCTCACATTTCTGCTTGGAGCACAAAGAAACTGAAGGTTCATGTCCCAGAGGGTGAGAGAAATTGGAGCTCTGTCTAAAACTGGATTTTATTGGGTGACGCTTCAAAGCACTCACTTAGCATTTCTGCTAACAGAGCTGAACATTCAGCCAAAATATTGGAAAGGAAATGCTCAGGCAGCATGAAAAGACAGAGGAGGCCGGCAAAGTGGGAGAGCCAAGCCAAGGGTGACAAAATCGAAGGGGAACGTTCCAGAAAAAGACATGAAAAGGAAACTGTTTCAAGCACATCGGTTAGAGCCTTATCCCACAGACACATCCACATCTTGAAGATAAGTAGCGTTTGAGTTACGTGTGAGTTTTATTCTCTGATATACTCACTCACAGTCTTATGCCAATGTATTATAGGTGATTCTGCCAGCCCTTCTGAGAAAGATAGGCTCATCCCACAGCATGGTGGTTAGCAATTGATGACAGGAATCTGTGAGCTCAGGGCTCACAAACCACGGGGTGGGGGGATCTTGTGAATATTTTATCCCTCCAGTTCAGGGGACCTGGAATAAAATTATTTTAGTGTCTACACAGTAAACCACTATATATTCTGAGAAGAAATTCTTTTGAGCATAGTTATCATCTGAAACATAAGTCTGGGGTATATTTTAGGTTCTACAATGTGACTTTATCTTTTTATCGCCCACCAGCTTTCTATTCTGTTGGGACAATGCCACTTGTAGTACACTGATTTTCTTGAGCACTTGCCTGCTCCTTGAAAAATCAGTTTATAAGATTATGGAAAGAAAAATGCCTACAATGTAACTTAGTAGGTTACATAGAAATAAAGGCTGATGGCCTTCACGGGGCAGCCAAGAAGGGAGACTGCACAGCTGACCAGAAGTTGATGGGGACAGGAATACAAATATATGCATCAACTATTTGTGTCATATATTAGCTTTAGATCTCAGTGACAGAAATATTTGTTAAAAGCTTCTTACAAATTGAACAGTTGTTTTATGCAGGTATATTTTGCTTGGGCATGCATGTGCATACACATGCATGTGTTATGTGTGACTGCATGTATCTTGAGTTCACATGTATGTGCACACATGTAGAAGCCTAAAATTGCCATCAAGTGTCTTCCTTGATCACTTTCCACTTGTATTTAGAGGCAGGGTCTCTGGTGAGCTGGGCACTCATAATTTGGGCTAGTCTGGCTAGCCAGTGTATTCTGAGGATTGTCTGTCTTTGACTCCTGCATTGGGATTACAGACAAGACCATAGTGCCCATCAACTGTTTTACATGGATTCTGGAGATTCGAACTCTGGCCCTCATGCCTTTGGAGCAAGCACTTTACACACTGAGCCAAGTCCTCAGCCCATAAGTGTTACATTTTTATTAGCATAAGGTTCTTCAAGAGCACATAAACAAATTAGGCATAGTAACAGAAGCAATCACTCAGGCAGGATTTATGTGCCTGTCACTATTCCTAGAGTTCTTAGTTTCTTAATTTAGCCTTCATAACCATCATAAGAGAGAGCTCAGAAATCTTGTTCAGATAAACAGGGAGATGGAAATAAAAAGGATATTTTTATAGCTGTGTCATTTAATTACTTGAGAAATTTCAGTACTACATGACAGGCTAAGTAATGTTAGGTTACAGTCCCTCTAACTGCTTTCTTCCTTTCCCAGAAGTCAGGTCACACACAGCAGAAACTTCCCTCCATGGACAGAGTTGATACAACAGGCAATGAGTGACCTTATGTCCTTAGGAAGAGTGCAGTTCACTCTCTCATTTGTAGCTATGGCAAGTGCTCTCTCTCCCATTCTTAGATTAAGAATGACTTTATAACTTTACTTTTATCAATGCCTTCTTGATGTCTAGCATCTAGACTAGGGTAGGATATTCTAGATTACAAGGTATGAAGCTGGTTTATCCCCTCAAAAACTCTTTGTCCTGTGTCCCTGTCTCCCTTCAAGGCCTCATTATGGCTACCTATGCCCATGATGCTGTATCTCTCTTGACATTTTGGGAATTGAAAGTTTGTCTCATCCTATGGAAACCCCACCACACGGTAGTTGGTGAATATCTTTTCTAATGCTCTGCCACTTTGAGGCTGGATCATGGCTGTCCATATGTATGACTCTTAAAGCCTTTGGGGCAAGCATTTTACCCACTGAGCCACAACCTCAGCCCACGACTGTTACATTTTTATTAGTATACGGTTCATCAAGACTGCATAACAAAATTAGGAATAGTAACATAAACAGTCACATAGGATTTATGTGCCTTGTAGCTAAGGATGGCTTGGTGATTGGAATCCTTGCAGGTTTATGTCAAAGAAGTTGAAATGAAATTACCTTTCCGAATGAACTCACAGCAAGCTCAAACAGAATTCCATGGATGCTTTGCTCAGAGAAATACTCCTTTTTGAGTCGTCATCACAATTCTCTCTATTTTTTGCAAGTCATAACAAGTCAAAAGCTTTCTTTGACCCCTTTCCACCTTATTGACAATTGGCCTTGCACTTATCTGGAAATAATCTCACCACGCTTCGTTATATCACTGAATGATCGAATGATCGCTATCATTATTTCATGATTACATCAATGAATTTCTACTGTCCTTTATTGACGTATAATAGTCGTCACAGGAGCTGTAGACTTTTTAGCTTTGTGGTGCACTGAAGCCCTTTGATAATTCACATCCTATGCAAACTGTCCTTTGAAGTTACATCTTTCACAGGTTCATAATTCTTCATCTCTCTGTATCTTAGCAGTATGACCACCAATAACTCATCAGTTCAATGATTATACGAGATGATAGTTTAAAATCATATTTAAAAGCATAGAATCATACTAAAAATACATATCTCTTAAAGAATATGTAAGCTGTTTTGATACATTATTAATTTCATACTAAGTTTCCAAGAACTTGCTATTTGAGTTGAGTTGTTGAACCATGGCACTTTTTATTAAGTTGTCATATTTTAACTTATCTGACAATTATTTACTTGTTTTAGTGTTAAAATCTCATCAGTGATCTTTCATGTTTATAGAGGTGGAAAATTGTTTGTTGCTGTTATTTCATTTGACAAATTCTTGGTTCCTCATATAATTTCTTATGTTGGCCCATTATTAGGAACCTGCCTGGCATCACTTTCCAGGCTTTTGCTATAGAAGAGAACAGAATCCTTGAAAGCAGTGAGTGATGTTGGTGAATATTTAATTATGGATATAGCACAGTGGTCTCATTTATAGTGACATATCAACATTAATTTCCTGGTATACTGTCAAGAAAGAATCTCAACCATATGTTCCCTAATAAAAATAAATGAGTTTAGGGAAACTCTGACAAGGAATTTTCCTACTTCTGTCAGCTCTTTGGATACAAGATTCCCTTAAATGAAAATAGAGTCACTCATGTGAGCATGGTTGTGTTTAATTTATTTCTGTTGTTAAAAAAAAAGAATTAGAAGGAAGACAGGTTTTCATCGTGTAATTCTTCCAAATTCGTAGTGCGTATCTTTGGTATGGAGTTTCATGTTTTTATTAAAAAATGCATTAAGTGTGGAATTAAGTACAAAGGGAGACGGAGAAGGAGAGCCAGATAGAAATGCTCAGAGAATGAGAAGTACTCCATGTGAGATACAGTGAACAGATGTTCTAGTGCAGCATTCATTTTTCGAAACCAGGACAATGTTTTCTAACCACTGACTCACCCAAAAGATGTTTAATGGCAATCTGGAGAAAAAGTACCCAGCTTTACTAAACACATGCCACCACTGACTGATAAGCCAGACTGCTGGGTTCAGTAAATACAGAAACCAAAAGTTATTTTGTGGATTAATTTTACATAGAATTTGCTTTTTGCCACACAACATTTACGTGTTTGTATATGGTCACATAGTATTTCATTGGCATCGCTGGCTCTTATACTGATGCTCGCTCGCTCTTTCTTCTAACAATTATATTATTTCATTGTCTTAAACATTTTGGATTTAATTTTACATATGCAGAACATTCAAGTTTATGTTTTTCCAAATGGTGAATCAGGTTTTTTCCCCATGCATCCATCACCTTTTAAACAACTAAAATCTAGCTACTCCAGTTAGAATAAGATGCCAGTGAGTAAGAGCCTGCAATGGTTATCTTGCAGACACAGCAGTGTAGACAGTTCCTCGTGCACCAAACAAACTTCACAAGAGCTGTGGACTCCAGGTGAGAGACTAGGGTCTCAGTTTAGTAAAGGAAGAAAGGGTATCTTGAAAAGAATTGATTGTATCACTCCATTACTGAAGTCCAACTCATGTGCAAAGATATCTCTTGGCTGGGATAGGGGAGATTAAGTTAATCCCAGGGTCTAACCTCAAGACCAGTATTGAAGTGGAACAGTGAAATCAGGTGTTTGACATAGTCCTGTGACTCCTCCTTCAATACCCTTAAATGGAGCCAGCTGACCTGCATTAGCTAGACTGAGAAATAGTATCATCATTCTTCTCCCAGTTTCAAATAGAACAGGAAGGAACAAGACTTCAACCAACTGAGAAGTAGTACAAGACTTCATCTTACAATTCAGTTCCAATCCCATTTTGTCAGGATCCAACAAGAAGAAAGCAATAACTTATATTTCCAGCCCAGAGTGAACAGATGTGGTGTTTGGTCCCTTCTCTATATGAAATGGGAACCAGTGCATCAGTGGGACAAAGAACATTTTAGCATAACTCATTGACAATTTGGAGTGAGTCTGAGCCAGATCTTTCAGATTGTGCTATGATATTAAGCATGAAACAGCTTCACTGTAGCTTTAACATAGTTTAATATTGGCCGCAGTAGCTAAAGGCCTGATGCTACCATTCCCAAAACAACCTTAAGCATAATAGTATAGAATAATATTCCATTTAGTAGGGGTAGGATAGAAAACTAAGACAGGACTTTGCCCTGAAATCTCAGCTACTGGCTTGTAATATATAATTCTGGATAGATTTTCCCAACCCCTGATTTCAGGCCAGAGCCTATAAAGAGAGTCTCTGGAGTATCCTCATTGTCATGTGGACACAAGAGGTTCCAGAATATTTGACTTTTGTTGCAGCCAGAATTTCCCAGGTCTTGTTTGTAGCCCAGAATAGCTATAACACCAGCAATAGATAGGCAAATGTGGACTTAGGTATACCTTGTGATATACCTGTCTTCATGGATTGTAAGCATATTAGCATTCCTGTATTAGCAGATAAAAATATAGCATGGAGTATTGGCCTTTTTATGGTGAGTCTGTCAGAATGTGGCAGATATCATAGTCTCTGACCATAAGTAAATGAATGAGTTGCCTGGGCCTATCATAGTTGTTTGGCTACTCTAACTACTCAAATAGGCTTATAGTGAAAAGACTAACCATTTTAGGCATTATCCTAGTCCATACTGAAATAGATTTATGTCGACTGAAGATTTGGGAAAGCACAAGATTGGGTTTTCTTTAGTATTACAATAGTATCAATATATTAATAATTGATTTATGTAATCATTGACTTAAGTGCAATCTAATATGGAATGGGATAACATAAAAAACATAGGTTCATAGGTAATCATCAGTTTACTTATAATTTCTAGAAAGATAATGATAGATACAAACAAAGCCAGATTATGAACCCAATAGATTATACCTAAACCTTCAATACCCAAATAATATTACAGCCCAATAAGCATTCAGAATTTTCAGCAAAAAATTTTCAATTAGGGATCAAAATAAAACATCAGACACCAGCCATAGAAACCAGTGTGGCTGGAATATAGCAACCAGTATGGACAAAACCTTGAATTGAGAATTTAAAATATTTGTCGTAAGAAAACTCTATAAAGATGGTTAGATGGCCATGAAAATGAATGGGAATCTGTCACTAACAGGGATGAGGGAGTGAGGGACATTTCCAGAATCAGACAGAGATCTGGGATGAAGGAGACACCCAAGAGTCAATGGAGGTGACCTTAGCTGTGACTCACAACATTGGGATTATGGAACCTGAAGAGGCCACCTCCTGTATCTGGGAAGGAACCTCAATGTAGTGATAGAGACACCAACCCACCCACAAAATTTTTGACTTAAAATTTATCCTGTCTACAAGAAATGCAGCACAGGAGCTGGAATAGAGACAGAGAGAATGGGCAACCAATCAATAACCAGCCCAACTTGAGACTCATCCCATAGGCAACTATCAATCCCTGACACTATTAATGATACTCTGCTATGCTTGCAGATACAGCATGTCCTCTGAGAGGCTCCAGCAGCTGACTCAGACAGATATACACACCCACAGACAAACAGTGGGTGGAGCTTGGGGACTCTTTTGGCAGAATAAGGGGAAGAATTGCAGTCCCCAAAGGGGATGGGAACTCCACAGGAAGACCAATAGAGTCAACTATCCTGGACAATTGGGGCTCATAGCCTCTGAACCACCAACCACAGAACATATAGGGCTGGACCTAAGCCTCTCTACACATATGTAGCAGATGTGCAGCTTGATCTTCATGTGGGTTCCAAACAACTGGAGCAGGGGCTATCCCAAAAGCTGCTGCCTGCATGTAAAATATGTTCTAGCTGAGTTGCCTTGTTTGGCCTGGGTGCGCCTAGCTTCACAGAGACTTGAAGTGTCAAGGTGGGGGGATACTCAGAGGGTCCCCCACCTTCTCAGAGGAAAAGGGAGGAGTTGTGGGAAGGGGTGATTGGGAGGGATCCGTGAGCAGGATATAAAGTAAATTTTAAAAAGAAAAGAAAACTAAGTTCTGAGCATACAAGAATGTGATTCAATATCCTAGGAGAGAACTCAATATAGAGAAGGAAGCAATTTCAATCAACCAAACAGAAATCCATGAGGTAGAATGTGCATGCACTAAGCAAATGCCGGATAAGAGGCACCAGTGGCAGAATAGAAAAAGGAGAAGATGGATCATTTGACTGTACATGTTGTTACAGGATAAAGAACAGTGAAGAGGAAAGAGTAACACTTATGGGAACTTTGTGAAAACATTAAAATAGAAAATATGTTGGTTGTAGTATGTTAAAGGGAGACTTGAGAATGGCAAGGAGAAAAAAGGCTTACTAAAAACAAGACTGAAAATTTCACAAATCTAGAGACGGTCACAAATAACTAGGATGGAAAGGTCAAAGGTCACCAGTCAGGTAGAACTCAGCCAAGACTAACTAGTCCAAGACATGTGGTCATGACTTCAAAGGTAAATGATAAAAAGCAGATTTCAATGCAGCACTAGGAAAGAAATACATTGAAGCATCAGTCATCTTGACAGCAGACATTTTAGCAGAAAACTTAGAGACTAGCTAAGAGTGATATGAGATTTTTCACACTACCGAAAGGAAATAAAAACCTGCTACCCAGAATATTGTATTGAGAGAACACATCCTTTAGAAATGAATAAAAGACAAAATATTCCCAGACTAATGAAAGCTGGAACAATATATCCACAACAGATCTTACCTACAGGAAATGCTTAAACTGAAAAAAAAAACCTTGTTATTTGAAAAACAAATCAGAAAGAACAACTTCAGATATATCTAATATGCCCTAATAGTGCTTCATAAGCTATCTACTCCTTTAGTATATTTTAAAAATTAAAAGGGGTATCATTAATTGGCTGAAATAGGCAGTGCAAAAGACATAAGACAAAATTGATATTTTGTGAGTATTTTTCTCTTTTCTTGTTTTTTGATATGTGCTACTATCATTTTCAAATAGTTTGATATAATCAAAAGATGTCTATTTAAGCATTATGATAAGAACAAAGGAAATTATCTATTGGGCAAACCAAAGTGAATGAATAAGAAGCCAAAGCCTGCTGTTATAGTAAATTACCTACCCATACTGAAGACTGTAAAAGACAGAATAACTACAGTAAACTAGAAAATGGATTATAAAATGGCTTAGAAGAACTTATCTTATGATATTTGCCTCATAAGAGGTTACATTCTTTGATTAAATGTCATGAAGTGACTGAAATTAATTATAAACAAAGAAAGAAAAATACAAGACTCAACTATATATTGCTTACAAGAAACACACTGTAACTCTAAGGACATGTATAGACTACAGATACTAATCTCCTGCTTTGTACTGTTCTATTTTCCACTTTAGATTATTTAATTACTTACTTATTGGTGTGGAAGTTTTTCCACCATATATGTATGTACCAACACATTCATGCTTGGGGCCCATAGAGGTCAGAAGAGACCATTGGATCTCCTGTAACTGTAGCTATGGATGGCTATGAGCCACCATGTGGCTAAAATTACCAGGGGAAGATGAGCAAGCAGAGAGATCATAGAGTGAGTTAGAGTGCTTTTTTTATGTTCAAAGTATTAGCCAGTGGAGTTTAATGTGTATATGTATAGACTTTTATTCTTAACATTAGGATGTTAGCACATAAATTAAGCAAGAGGAAGCAGTATCATTGAAGTCATCCATTTCCCACATTTCAGACTGAAAACCATATTATATAGATTTATACTGAGTAAACTTGCAATCCTGCACCACAAAATTATTTTATTTCATTTTTGTCATTCTTTGTGGAATACTGTAAGGTATCGGCAAACAAATTCATAGTTTTTGAAATAAGTTGGTCCCTTAGAGTTAAACTGTGGACCAAAATATTAACTAAAAGTGGTGAATCAGAATTTCCTTAAATCAACAACAGCATTTCCATGGCATCACAGCTTGATTGCAGCCTGCCAGGATGTATTAGCATACCAAGAAAGTGTGCATTTTCAAGAGCTGTCTGCATAGCAGGAAGGAAATCAGCAAAGAGTCCCCATGCAAGGTGGTTCACGCCATTTAAAGTCATCTCCTCCCACTGGCAAGGATATCCTCTCAAAAGAATGTCCACCCCTACTCCACTCTCCACACATTTTCTGTTAGTGTCCCCTATCCTTGTTGTGTTTATTCTTCAAAGTCAATAAGAAAACCTTCAACTGTGATCTGGCTTCCTGTGTGGTCAAGCTTTGTGAGACAGTCCTCGGGAGAAGATGAGAAATGGGAGAGCCAATTGTAGATGGCATCTGAGTCTCAATCATAACCGACCTTCAATAGACCACAGAGGAAATGCTCCATTATTTATTACCACTGTTTTAATCTTTGGATCAACTCTTTTCTACAACAAACATTTCAGCATGCTTAATCTTTTATACTATTAACTAATAAAATAAACATATGACCTGAACATTTCTTATATCCTTTTGCTGAGCCCTGGATAGAAAATTAAAATACTAAATGTTTTAATGTTATTCTTGTAGGCTCTTGGATTCAGCTACTTCTTATTTTATGTAGCACAGAGAAATATCTCGTCAGACTTTCCAGCAGGAGTTCAGCTATACTATGAAGAGTTTAGCTATCCTATGAAGACAGAAGAGAGATTGTTTACTGAAGCTTGCCTCAGTCAAATTTCGGAGGATCAGGTCCCAAATATCTCCTGTAGGAGGAAGTCCACATTTTGGGGGTTATCTGGGAGCCAAGAGAGTCACAGAGGTGACACTGAGGCTCTGCCTCTAGCTACCTGTGAGTTCTCCTTTCTCAGATACTTTTGTCAATCCACACCATTGCTCTAGGTTTTTAGAATTTTGGAATTTCTTGAGAAACATAAATAGGTGTCCAAACTCAGCTTCTTAAACTGAAGAAACAAACCAAATAAACAAGGACTCCCTTTACTCTCTATAAATCTAGCGAGACTAATGACTGCCTTGGGTGATCCTAGGCAAAGTTTTATATACAATGATTTAATGACCCCCAGCTTTGACAGGCAAGGTAGTAACAGAGCACTTGATCCATTGCAAATGTATCTACCTGGCAAAAAAAGACTTTCATCTTAGCCCACTGGAACACTAACATGCATGATAATTCCAACTGCCAAAACCATTCATGGACCAAGTGGTTCCTGTCCTTACTAAGAACAGGAAAGTGAGAGTCAGCAAAGAACAAGCAACAGGTGACACCCTGTACATAGGGTTTCTGATAACTGCTTGGAATAGACAAGGAAGAAAAATGCTGGTATGAAAATTAAAGCCACAAGCCACTGAGAATTGACAACAGTCTTCTCTTCTTCTTTGATTTAGATTGAAGGATACAGGGAGGTTCTATAAAGGTTTATGTTGCTTGGCAGTGCTCTGACTTTTCAGGCAACAAAGCCTCCCTGGAAGCTATACCAAATCTCCTTTGATTGCCTATGATCAAAGGCACAGAGTTATCCCTGCAACATCTTAGCTTTAGAAAGCTGGGGCAATCAGGATGCCTAGAGGATATTAATAATTCCTGAGCCCATTTTAAGGTGAGTGGTGCTTCTGACAGAGTTTTGTGATAACGAAAATGATTTGTCTCTACCTTCCTTCTGGGCTAAAAAGTTAGTCTGAACTCTCTGATTAAGTCCTATTTTGTAGTAGGCAGTAAATACGGTCTGTTGCCTTACATTCAATTTGTAAAATCAATGCTTAAATATAGGACCAGGTATAGGAAGGCTTTCTAGAGTGGAATTTAGGAGATACAACTTGGTGACAGACTGCATAGAGCCTAATAAAATCGTCTATGCTCATAAGCTTGTGTTTGGTTTAACTTCCTTGGAACATATTAGTAAACAAGGCTCCTGCTAAACTAAAACCTCTTTTTATAGCTAAGGCTGCCCCTTTACAAGCATGCCAGGGTGAGAGTTGGTATTTACTTTAACTTTTATGCTCCTTTCTTCTCTTCAGAGTTCATGCAGTCATGTTCATATGAACCAGCTCTCACTACATCACAGGGATTATTTGCATTTATAAAAAGCTTTCAAATATGAACATGTGTCATGTTATAGATCAACGGGTTTATGTTCCATTCAGAGTGCAAAGTGTGTCATATATGGGAATTTAATCAAATTGTTCGAGTTTTCTGTGTTTTATTTGTATAAGAAAAACTATTTGTAAAGCTGAAATAACGTTGAAAGAGTACAAAGGATAAAAATTTCTACACATGAGTGTTCTTAATGTTAATTGTTGTCGTTATTCACTTTTCTATTTGTTTACATGCTTCTCAGACATAGATAAGACCTGTAGAAGATTATCAAGAATAATAATTTTGAAAATAACAAACACAATTAATTTGTGATGATGATATTTCATATCCAATAAAGGGGCAAAGAATTAATTGAAGGAACAGAAACGGTCTCTGTTGTACCTCCTCAATGTTCTCTCCTTTCTCTGCCTCTCCGCTCTCTCTCCTTGCCTTCCAATCTTTCCTCCCACTCCCCTTTGTATATTTTACCATCTTCTTCACCCCTTCAATTTCTTTTCATCTATTTCTTTGCTCCCTCTTCTTCTCCATACTCTTCGCTACTTCTCTACTCTCCTTCCTTCTTGAAGATCTACCCTTATTTGCATTTAAAGTATCTAACTCTGCATAGATTTTTTGAAAAGAAAGTCAAATCAACTACAGCTAGGCAGAGCCCTGGGCCCACTAAGACTCCAGCAGGCATTGGTAGGGATGATGGGTGTCTATTCCTCCTGGGATTGCAGAAGGGTGATATTCAGGAGTTCAACTAGCATTTGGAGACCAAGGAATATACATAAAGAATGTATGTTTATTCTAAGTTAATGATCTTCAAGGTGGCTTCTCTAAAGACAGGACCCCTGACAGCATAGCCAAGCCTGCCTGGCTTTCTGATGAGAGTCAGTGGTTAGTGATAGAGAAACAAAAAGCAGAAGCGATGAAAGTCTGGCTTTCCCTCAAATTCTGAAAAAATAAAACAAAAACAAGACAAACCACTCCCACCCCCAAGAAAGCAAAGCACAAAACCTCAAGCTCTGCATTGGAACAAATTTCACTCAAGGCTAGTTAGTAAGAAAGCTGCTTCTCACCACCTCATCCCAAGCTTAGTCTTCCTCAGACCCCCATTTCATAGCCTTCCTGTCTCTCATCTGGAAATAGGTGGGACTATCTGGAAATAGGTGGGACACATATGGTGGGACTGAATACTTGCTTCAGATCATCTCTAACATCTTTCTTGGCATCAGCTCTGCCCTTTCAAGATCAATGATGTTCACTGTGATATCAGAAGTAGTGGGGAGTGAATTAATGCAATTACACAAGCAGTTCTTAGTGACAGAGTGCAAAGGGAACTATTGACCACATGTTGTATAACTCATGCTGGGGCCTCCCAGACTAATCACCCAGATAATTATGTGTAACAGGTATTTCCTACAGAGGGAGGGGAAATGCCCACACATTTGGGTGGTTGTTGGTACATCTGCCTTCCATAGGTGGGATTCAGTATGGCCAACTCATTTAGTGGTCTATTGATGAGCATTTATTTAGCCATTATTTCCCTTATTTCCCATTTCATGAGTTGTCTTTTTTCCCCCTCAAGGAACTGCCAGGCTTCCCAACCTGCCTGTAATACTAAAGTTACTACAGACGTATAGACATGGCAGGACATTTTATTCATTTGCAAACTTTATTGGAATATGATCTCGGCATAGGCAATCTGGGTTAAAATGCTTAATCATTTTAGTACTAGTGTGAGATCCCACACCCAGGGGCTAGTGGTCTTCTGAGAAGTGCATAATGTCCATTAGTATCGCTAGACACTCTGACTTGCCAGCACCTGAATAACGACACAGAGACTTATATTTATTTATGAAAGTTATCTCGCTATCCCCAACCTAGCTTCTATAACTTAATTAACCCATTAATTCTAGTCCATGTTTTCCACATGGCCTGTTATCTCTCTCTCAGTCCTGTTATCTCTGACTTCCTCTGTATCTGGCTGACAACTCACCTGCCTCTCAACTCCCCAGAGTTCCTCCTCTTCCCTGAAGTCCTTCCTGCCTTTCCTTTCCTGCCTCAGGTATAGGCCGTTAATTCTTTATTAAACCATTTAAAGGTGATGGAGAAGACTGTTTACAAATGATGATCCATAAAAATAAAAATACCAGTGTCCCAGACAGTATTCAGCTCTATACTGGTACAGAAAGCCACATACATTTGAATAATGCAAAGAAACTTTTACATAGTACACAAAATTTTTTATTCCAACATGGGAGAAATGGTTTCTTCACAGTTCATAAAGACACTGGATTTTCTCAATCACCACATCTGTATGTTCTCTCTCTTTTTCTCTCTCTTCCTCTCTCTTTCTCTCTCATCCTCTCTCTCTCTCTCTCTCTCTCTCTCTCTCTCTCTCTCTCTCTCTCTGTATTTGATTAGTATATGGATATATGGATTTCTCATTTACACAAATTCAAACCAATATAATTGTTATTTCTTCTATCATTGACTGTCATTTTCCTTAAAGTCTCATTATACATATTTTTCATGTATGTTTAAGAGTGTATGGTTGTAGGCTTGTGTGTTTGTGCAGGTGGTGTGTGTCTATGTGTGTATCTGAGCATGTGTGGGCCAAGAGCAGAGATCAAACTTGACATTCCTGCAGTGCCATTCATCTCTTTTTTCAGATTTACATACTTGTGTAACGGGCATGCATGTCTGTGTCTTTCTGTATGTGTATGAGTATGGGTATATGTATGGGTATGGGTATGGGTATGTGTATGTGTTTATCATGGGGAGTTAAAGCAGACATCAGATTCCCTGAAACTAGATTTATAGGCTGTAGTGAACCACCTAACACTGATTTTGAAAACCAGACTGTGTTCTAATCCTCTGTAAGAGCAGTAAGTACTCTTACGTACATTGTCTTTGAATCTGTTACCTTCTTGATTTCTTTGGACTTTAAATAACCTGTAAAGGTGACTCCATGGGATTACATTGGACCACAGCATCTGTCTAATAGAATGCTTTCATTTGATTTTGCCCTACAAGACACACAAAAATGGTATCTTTTTATGTTACCGTGTGTCTTGTCCTTTGCACCTATAATTCAAATCTTTAGGATAATAAGGACTTTTTAAACATTATATTTTACTTGTCTCTCTATGCAATAGATGCTGACCTTGAACTTTGTAGTCCAGGATGTTTGAGGATTTCAGTTCCATGTGCTTCCACCTCCTGAGTACTGGATGACAAGTGTGTTCTTCCATGCCCTGTGAAGAACTTTATCTTGATAAATTGAATATTTGGACACATCCCTTGAGTCTGGGTCATGAACCTAAAGGAGGTGGGAAATTTTTCAAAATAGAAAATTTGTTTTTGTCTTCAGGAAGCTTATTATTTCTTGGAGAAAATTAATTATTCTAGAAAAGAGGGGTTTAGAGATACTCTGAATCAAACTCATGGAGGAGCTGTTTGCCTTTGTTGCAAAGCCTGACCAGGGACGGGGTCTAATGAAATATTTGAGACAGTGGGAGCCAAGGACTCTTCCCAGAGATGCCATGGCAATTCTGCTTTGATATGACAACCTGCTCTAGATTCTGTGTGGAGAATTTGCTTCTTGTCAGGCGATAAGAAGCAACATCTCTTTCTCCTTAGAGAGAGACAGGGGGAGAAGGTCTTATGAGTTTACAACCTATCTTATCTCATCTATTCTAGTGGAAGGCAATATTGGGCCAATATATGAGCTAATAACAATTTTATAAATAAATTGTCAAGTGCAGTGTAATAAATGGATACCCTTTCTTCCATAAATTATAAAATATGCTTTGATTAAAAAACCAATAAATATTTCATATCCATGACTCAAATAGAAGTAACAAATGGGAAGAATTTTTTTTTCCTCCTAGGAAACTGAATCATATACTTGGCTTGCTTGGCTGCCTGTCAAGAAAATATCTTAACTGCCCAGGCACTGAAATATCTTGGAGGCAAATAGCTCTCATGACAGAAAGCCAGCAATGAAATCAACACAGGACACTCTGCAGACAGTAGGCCAGTGTGGTAAAGGCTTCTGCTGTCCATGGGATTCTTATTACTGTCAATTGTGTTAAAATTGGCACAGTCAAACCCCAGAGTAGTTTACTACCTACAAAATAGCTTCAGGGCAAGACAGAAAAGTGAGATTAAACACATAAAACAAATCACTTACTCTGTCCTAGAAGAGTAAACTGCCTTTAAAACAAAGTACCTTTAAAAATAGCTTCTTTGCTTTACAAACTGAAAGAGAGTCTTTGATTTCATTTGCAAGTCAAATGTGTGGAATCTTTTTAGGGGGATATAATAAAAATCTAAAGGAAAGGTAGCATGTCTCTATTGGGACAATACTGTATATAAGCAGGTTGTTTTAGGGACTAACACTTGTATATAGATATGAAGATATAACATCATATATACATTGAGCCAAATCTTCTTGGATATGGATGTGTAAAAAATCTGTGTGAACAAGAGATAGACATATGGATCCTTCTTGAGAGAAAAAAAAATCGACAGAATCACGTGTACTTTTCAGGGTAGGTGGCTCATGGCCAGGACTATAATGTGCAGACAGATGTTAGGGCTGACTTGATAGGTGACATCTCCATAGGTAAATTCATTCCCATAGTAAAATGTCCCAATGTCTCCTGAAAGATAAAACACCAATAAGGTATGGGGAAAGAGATCTTGAAAATAGATCTTAGACCTTTTAGTCTTTACAAACTAGCTTGTTGCCAGAGCATTAATCTCCTGTCTTGAATTTCTCTACTATTGAGCTGTATGCTCAGCTTGCTTGCTTTCTCTCTCAGTGTGTGTGTGTGTGTGTGTGTGTGTGTGTGTGTGTGTAATGTATGTGTATTCATAAGGAGACCAGTTGGTGGTGGGTGTCTTCATCAACTCCTTTCCACCTTAGTTTTTGAAGCAGAGTCTTTTGCTGAGGCAAAAAGCCCCAGGGATCTCCGTGTCTCAATTTCCTCTATACTGGGATTGCAAGTATACTCTGCTATCTTATCAAGCTTTCTATATGACCTCTAGGGATTTGACCCAGGTCCTCATGGCTGTTCAGCAAACACCTTACTAACACAATCATCTCCTGAGAAGTTCATATTTTCTTTGCTGACCATCTGATGGTGCTGCCTATCCTTACTCCTCTCTACTTTCCTCCTCTATCTTCTCTGGAAGACAAGCAGAAGCAGATGCTGGGATGGGTTTATTCTAATCATGCGCTCACATTTTCACCACACTGTTTCCAGCTTCTGAATAATTAAAGCAGCTGTTGGAGCCTCTCTGCAGTGACAGTAATAAAGAGTGCTACTACGTATTGTTTGCAGCTATCTCTAATCAGAGAAGTTTGCCCTCCTGCTCATAGACAAAGAAGCTGAGACCTAAAGACAAAAGTCAAGACCCTGCTGATGGAATCCATTTTTTTCCTTTCCCATTCCAAGGCTGCTTGGTTCACGCCCTAATATGTTGTTCTTTAGGCCTTGGCATGTGCCATGTTGCTAATCTGTTACGGTTTTGATGCCTTGTTTGCCTTTTCATTTCCCACATACGTTGGTCGTGGCTTAGTTATCAGAATCCATGACTGTCATCCTTATCCTCAGCATTCACGAATGGATAGGGTAGCAGGTAAGTAGAGGAACCTATTTTCTGAGTACCTTAACTGCACTATCAGCCAGAAAGTTTGAATCAGGCAAGTCTCTTAAAGTGTAAACCAAGTGTCATACTTTTAAATAAGAAACACTGGGGGTTTTGTGCAACTTAAATACAAGTGAGCTTGGAGGGCAGGGGAAGAATTGTTTTATTTGAGTCTGACAGTGTTTTGAAAGTTTCCCGTCTCACCATTTATGGCAATACACAAGCTCATTAGCCTTTAAGAGCAATCGCTGCTCTGTGGGGTGGCACTGTGTTGCACTGAGATGCCTCCAAGGTTTTAATTCTCTCTAACAGCTTTCCACTATAAACAGCTACTGAATCTGAAAGTCATTGGGAGTAATGTGGGGGTACATCTTGTTTATGCACCACCTTGTGGAGGCATCTCAAGACTCAGTGGCTTCAGATAGAGTCATTCTCCTCACGGAATGCAGAAGCTATAAGCACACGGAGACCTGTTCATCTATGTCTGACTGTCAACAAAGGAGAAAACAATATTATGATCTTCTTGCAATGTATTAAAATTTTGTATTAGTTCAAGGTCTGAGTAATCTGTTGAAGAAGAATAAAAGTTGCATGATATTAAATAAGAAAATAAATTCTATGTTTTTAAAAATTCTAAGGTTTTGCTTTTTGTTTTTAATCAAGGACTGAACTCTTGACTTGTTAGGTAGAAATATAACCACTGAGATATATCCTAAGCATGTTTTGTATTTATTTTATCTTAAAACAGGGTCGTTTTCAGTTGCCCATGCTGACCTTGAACTAAGTTCATAGACTAGGAAGTCCTTGAATTTGTAATTCTGCTCTGCTCTCCTGAGTAGCTGGTATTATAGGCTTGCTCTGCCAGTTACAACTAAATCCAAAAAATTATATTAAAAAATCATACTATTGATTAGGGCAAATGTTAAGTTAAAATACTTTTTAATTTTTGAAGAAAATTCACTGTAGAAAATCTTCAATTAGTCCATGTTTGATTTTATTTATACCTTGTAATTAGAGTTAGATCCTTAAAAATATTTGTATTACATGAAATAAATTTACACTCTTCTACCCAACATTTTCCCACATAGATGATTTTGGAATGTGGTCAAATTGTACTAATTGTCTCCAATGTGATGCTGGAGCACAGTCTGAGGGGACGAATTCCTCTAGTTCACATATTAGCAATGCCTGATCCATGAGCTGCTCTTCATATCATTTCAACAGGGACTCATCCTTGTGTGGTGCCACTACTAACTAACAGCATTCGGAGGTTATCTCAAAGGCTAGTTCAAAAGAAAAAAATGTGTAGCTACTTATTTACTTATCTGGAAGTATTGGAGGAAGAACTTTGGTCCTCAAACATGCTAGAAAAACATTCTATATTAAACTATATTTACATTTTAAAAACGTGTGTGTGTGTGTGTGTGTGCATGTGTGTGAGTTCATGGGAATGTCCTCATGTTTGTATATATAGCAATCACTTAGCAGACAGGGCCATCTCCCCAGACTCTCTGATTATTAACTTTTGAAGAAATAATAGATCCACGGTTTCATTCAGCAAATTGTTGAGAATTACTTTGAAGGTAAGCAGGTTACTTATGAGTCATCTACCCACTCTTCAGTTATTGCAGTCATTTAAATGATAATTGCTGTTTTAACTCCATTGGGACCCTGAGGGTGATAGGAATGAAAGTAAATAATCTTCCAAGGGCACATTGTTGCATTTATCTAATTATATAAGAGAAAAGGACAATGCATGTCTGCATCTTCCTTTACATATTAAGTCTACTCCATGAATTAGAAATTTTATATCAATGGCACCAGGCCTGGATTATCAGGCTACATTCAAATTCAGAGCCTCCACTAAATCACATTTAGTCTGAAGAATCATGGCTTTCTCATCAAACCAGCCTGCTCCAACTTTCTGTATTATTTGTTCATTTCTAGATGAACACACCTACCAACATCTTTGGGGCAGGATTACATGTGTGAATACTTGGTATGCTCCACAGACATCTGTAACTATCAACTGGAGCGTTAAGATTTCATTCACCCAAGTTTTCCAGTTTGAACTTGTGACAGTACCTCACATTTCCTTCTCCAAATAGCATCTGGCTATCATTGCTAAGGGCAAGAATGGTCTTTTCAAAGATGAAGTCTTCAGGGTATTGGAGGATTTTGTGCAGTGATACTCCAATTGTGGGAAATGAATTGCGTGGCCATTTTCCTAGGGCTCACTTCATGGTCCTGTCAATCTCAGTTTCATTTCCCCTTCCTACTGTCCAAAGGTAGAGTCAGAAAGTAAGATGAGTCTGATGACTGCATCTGAACCAAATCTACTCTCCTCCTCCAGGAAGAATGGGCTTTCCATGATATCAGTTCCAAAGCAAGGAAAACAAAGAAACTGGAATCAAAGCTATGGTGAGTTCAAGCCTTGTATAATACTTTAACAAAGCCTTGGATGACAGTAAGACCATTCTGTAACTGGAAAACATCATCCAGTGATTGAGATATGCTCAGTTTGATTTAAATACAGCTTTTGCCTGTTGTGTAGTTTCACCCTAGAGTTGTTTCTCACTGAGAAAGCTTTAAATTCAGTCAGCCCACTCTGTTCTTTCTGCTGGATGCCAGTCAAAAAAAGCCCATCATCAACAATATCCATAGAAATGACTCTAAATGCATACTTCAATGTTTACAGAGGTTCCCCACAAAATCATCTTCTCAACTTTATCCTCACATGTTGAGTACATCCAAAGCTCACATGTTTCTTGAATACATGACAGGTATGCAACAACATGCCAGACAAATGAGTAAATTTTCCTAGAACAGTATCGACTTCTCTTAGATCCTTCTGCTCTATTAAATGTGTGTGTACATATTCAGGGATGTAATTTAGGGGGTTGGAGGGATAGAGCTTCTGGACACTCAGGCAGGGATTGAGAAGAATGTAGAGGCTAGGCTGAGAGGACCACACTGCATGTTTGGGAATTTGAAGAATGAGACACATGGACTTGCTGTCTTTTCATTAGTTGACAGAATGAGCAAAGACTCATTGGTGGGAGAATCCTCTCTAGTGTGAAGTACCTCTTTCTATCTTAGAAGCAACAAAGAAATCACTCAATTACCCTCTGAAGGGTAGAAATCTCATATCTATCCCTTGGACAGTGTAGACAGAGAACAGGATTTTACAGGGTATCACAATGTCACTTTTGCACAGCTGCTGGGACTCTCTGTAGGTAGAATTAATTAACATTAACTGAAACCATTAGTGTCCCCACATCCATAAAATAGTAATTTCCCTACTGCAAAGTCATCTAAAATATTTTGTGTCAGCTCACTTCCCTATTTCCCCTGAATGTCAGTCAAAGAGAACACCATCAACAAAGAGCTAATTAACTTCCATAGAAATGATTTTCAAATCCAAAATTCAATGTCCAAATTCTCCTGAGCAAGATAAGTAAGGAAAGTTTCTCACCAAACAAAGCTCTGAACTTCATCCTTGTGAGCAAATGACTGTATTATAATATTACAAGGCTATTGGTTTCTATAGTTCCACACATTAGCCAAATGTAAGGAAATGTGTAGCTTTCACAAAAGCATTAGAATTGAGGTTAATGGGGCCTCACTGTTGATAGTTTGACCACAAAGAATACATTATTATAAGCTGGAATAGAATATATCTATCATCAGTGTGTGGAATACTGGAAGCTAGAACTATTAAAATTTTGAATTCATAATACTTAGGTCTTTAAGTTTATCATTTTTACACTACTTATAAAATATGTTCCAAGCATGTCACATGTTTAATACTTCATAATTGGCTCTAAAATATAAAGCATTGCCGGTTGAGACACAACACAATTCCCAAATGGAAGAGAAGTATTGAGACATCCCTCTTTAGCAAATCTGGCCTCTGTGTTCTCCCTTCTCTCTGAAGATCTCTGCACCTGCAGACATGTGCTCTTAGAAGAACAGGAGGACATGCTGGTGTGACAACAAGACACCAACGACCTCTATTTCCTTTTAAGTTACTTGATCCCCTTGTATAAACTTCACTGGAACCTGTAGAATTTTCTTTCTCCCTTCTATTTTGTATGAAAACATATAAACCCATTGCCTGATTTGGGAAGTAGATTACACTTAAAGGTAGAGAGAGAGAGAAGGACTTCAGTTCTTCACTGGCTGATTGCTGGCCAGTTTTTCTTTTCTCATTCTCCCCTGTTGAATGGTAGCCTCACAAGCTTGAACTCTGATAGTCAGTGATCTAAGACAGAGCCCCAGATTTACTTACATGATCACATTCTATCTCTCTTTATGATTTAACTGAAAACTCCTAAATCCCTCTCTGTATCTTCCAAGTGACTACTTAAGTTACTTTCCCAGCAAAAAGGTCCTTTTAAAGGGGGTAGTTTTGGTCTGTGCTCTCAACTGCCATCTGCCTAGGGATGAAGAGTCTGCACCCAGAGGGAACTAGCATGATAAAAGAACAAGGACAAGTGGGACATGCAAAAGGAAGAGATGATAGAGGTTGTTAGGTTGGATAACAGAGGCTCAGGGGTGTGTGGAGGAGAGATTGGAGTGAAGGTAGAATCACTAAAACATACTTTGTTCAGACATGACAAAATGATATCTAACGTCTTACACCCTAATTACAAATCCATCATTGGCAAATGGGATCTACTTGTGCAGGTGTGTGAGCCATGGGCAGAGTGTCTCCACTTCTCTTCCATGTTATTTTTGTTGTTGTTTGCTTGTTTGTTTTTGTTGTTTTATTTTTTTTGTCTCAAATCACTGTTTCTGCCATCTGAAAGCTTTATCTAAGGGAAGTGTTCTTCAGGAACTCGGTGTGCTCACAGCATACTACACACTTAGAGGACTTAACATTTAATCTTTCTAGAAAGATTGTTCTTATTATAAGGAAGCAGTTATTGATCACGAGCCATTATTTTCATTTGCCTCAAAATTTTGGCAGTTTCAGGAGACATTGTTAGTTATCACAAATGGGGGCTCTTTTGGCAAAGAAGCAAATGGTACAGCTAAACACCTTTGAGTGTGTAAGACAACACCCACAATAAAGAATGACACAAGCCTGCTGTTGGCACAGACACTCTGGCACAGAGCTCTGGTAGCAATCACTGACCATGTGAGGTGGCAAGATTTTGCTGCTTTTTTCTTTCCTCAGTTCCCCATCTTCTAACTTGTCTCCAAAGAAGCCAGATGATAGCAAGGGAACACTACTGTGATTTCCACATTAGGCTAAGAAGACTGGCAATTTCTTCCTTTAAAAATGTGTATTTGTTCCTAGTTGTCAATGCTGGCTAGTAAAATAAAAGATGACAGAAATACAAAAAATGGAGAATTGTTCTCATGTGGGAAGACCTATACTTTGGGAGATATCCAGGTACTATGTTCCCTAAGTTAGCCAATCCATAAATGTCATAGGACACAGCTGAAAGTCAAACAGAACTTTGGATGACAGTCACACCATGTTTTAGATTTTATTCCATTGACAAAAGTCAAAGCTTACAGTCCATCAAACATTTCCTGGCATGGGTAGACCATCTCTCCTTTCCAATGTGCCCTCATCACACCCAAAGGGAGGTATCCATGAGTATAATAAGCCTGATCATGGAGATTTCTCCCAAACTACCTGCATGAGAGAACAGGGGAGGTAGCTTTTTGGTTCCCCAAAGTAAAGCATGTACTTTGAAAATAGTGTCATTGAAAATAGCTTCCCTACCATCTTCGAAGTCTCCTTGAGGCTACAGTACTGATCATTTTCTTCCAAGTAGTTCCATCTGTCTGTGGCTGTAAACAAGCTCATAGAGCACATGGAAGGCTTACCACTGTGCTGTGATCTTCCACAGAGGGTGAGAAGCCTGAGTTCTGTTCCAGTTTAACATTGAAATAAGACCATTTGTTATAGGAACCTCTTTTTCACTCTACATTTCTGGGTCTGGCTGATTATTGAAATGCCCAAAGTAGCTAAGCAGTAACTTTCTTTAGGGGATATATGTTATTCTTCTACATTTTATCTGGAGGAGAAGGAGGAAGAGGAGGAGAAAGAGGAGGAAGAGGAAGAGGAGGAAGAGGAAGAGGACAAGGAGGAGGAAGACGAAGAGGAGGAGGAGGAGGAGGAGGAGAAGAAGGAGAAGGAGAGGAAGAAGAGGGATAATAATAATAATAATTATGATTAGGCCCAGAGCAAAAAGAATAAGAGCGTTAGAGAATTCTTAGACAAGTCACTAGAGCATCATTAAATTAGGGGAAATGATCATAGAAAAGAACAGGTTAGTATGTTTTATTAAATGTCTTCTAATTTAACTATTTTCCTGTATTCTTATTATATATGTGATATACATACATAAACATAATATTCATATGACAATAATGGTAAAATGGGATAATTATACATTATGGCATCTTAATGGAATATACAATAACAATGGATGTAATTTGAACATCTCTAACCATAATTAATGTAGTAATGACAATTCACTCCTTTGAATGTAGTTTTCAATACCATTAAAAGAATATAGTGTTATGAAATTGCATTATATATTTAGGATGATCTTAATAGAGAATGAATTTATTCCAGAATAAGATGAAAAGTCAAAAGAATTCCTAGGCAAACATCTATAATGTATAGTCATTTGAAGCAAGGAGCTCTGGGCATGGTGGGGGAAGCACCTCATTAATATATTTATTTCTCTAAAGAGCAGGCATCTTCTGAAACAAGTGAACAATTTTAGATGTCTCCAAAGGCCCGTTGGGTGTCACCTTTTAATTGGCTGGTGACAGAAGTAGTTCAACCTGATTATGTCTGAATTATGTGTTTTTCCATCTCTTCCCTTTATTATGGTTTGAGTTCATTTCTCCCAGTTGCAATTCTTGCTTGTATTTTACTTTTATTTCCATATGACAGGTTGTTCCTAAGAGACAAAGCATTTGTATTTTCTTCTGTGACTTGCTGTTTAGGCTTCAACTTTAGATAAAAATTATCTGAAGTTTTTACTGGAGGAAATCGTCCCATATGGCTGGCAGGGAATTGTGTCTACCACTGTCTTGTGCCACAAGCGCTGGTAAAGAACAGGGACAGGGAACGTTCTTCCTCATTCGGGCTACTTCGAGGTGCTTGTGTAGGAAAATGGTGGGTGGGAGTCATTAGGTTGAATAACCTGCTTTATAGAGACTATGATCCCCAGGAAACTGAGAGACTTGGGTTCTGATTGTGGGACTGCTAAGCATCCACTGCTTTGAGAAGCTGATCATTCAGCATCTCTTTTCATCTCAAGAACAGGAAACAAAAAACCTGATGCTCTTCTCTTAGTGCCCTGAAAGATGGGCACGGAGCCTTTTGTAGAAGAATTTTGTTTGTGACGGAGATCTGGGGACCAAGAGGAGAAGACAAGGCAACAAAGCAGAAAAGGAAGAAAAGGCAGTCAAGAATGAAGCATTGTGTTGCCACTCCCCCACAAAGGATACAGGAATCTCCAATATCCTTCTAAGGCATATTGGTTCTCAACCTGGAGGATTGAGACTCCTTCGAGGGTCAAATGACCCTTTCACAGAGGTTGCTTAAGACCTTCAGAAGACACAGATATTTTTATGACAACTCAACAGCAGAAAAGTTACAGTTATGAAGTAGCAATGAAAATAATGTTATGGTTGGAGATCACCACAATATAAACTGTATTACAGGGTTGCAGCATCAGGGAGGTGGAGAACCACTGCTCTAAGGGATTTATTAATATTTTGTCTCAGAACTGTCTATCCAGGACAGCTACCACACTGAGCAGATAATGAATGCATCTGTGGCTGTGAACAAGTCTTGTGTTGTATAGTAAGAATCCAAGAAAATACCATCTGAATCTCATGCTGCAATTCAGAGGAGCTGGTTAAGAAATGAGAGACTTTTAGATGGAAGAATTGCAAAGCTCTTCAAGATCAAATCAAAGGGAATCTTCCAGTGAAGCTGAAAATGAATAATCTTGTTGTTGCTGTGTGGATTAACTGGAAAATGCTACATAATCTCAGCCACAGAGGTGACAATCAGTCAGTCAATTATTATTTTTTCAAACAATTATGTCCATTTTTATGATTAATATGTCTACTACATTATTAAATACATACAGTAAAGGTAGAGACAGGTCTGTAACTATTAATGCCTTACATGAAAGCTCATAATGTGTGTGTGTGTATGTGTGTGTATGTGTGTGTGTGTGTGTGTGTGTGTGTGTCTGTGTCTGTGTGTTTGAATGTTACTCCCAAAAATCATTTTAAAGTTTCAACTCTTAGTACCCAAGAACATGAATTCTTTGGGGGGATATAAGGTTTCTTGTAGAGGTACTTAAATTAAATTTAGGCCATTAAGGTGTTCCTATCTTAGTAACTGTTATATTGCTGCAAAGAGACAGCACAGCCAAGTCAAACTTTTAGGAGAAAGCATTTAATTGAGGCTTTGATTTCAGTTTCAGAGGATTAGTTAGTTCAAAACCATCATGGTGGGGACCATGACTGCAGACATGTAGGCAGGCATGACTCTGGAGCAGTAGCTGAGAGATTACATATTATCCACAAACATATAACAGAAAGAGAATGAGCCTAGGCCTGGTGTGTGGGCTTGAGTCCACCCACAGTGACACTTCTCTTCTAGCAAAGCTACATCCTCATAATCCTTCCCAAGCAGTTCCACTGAGAACCAAGTATTCAGATATATGATCCTGTGGGGTTCATTCTTATTCAAACCACCACAGTTCTCAGCTTGTTAGGATGGTTATCAATATAAAAAGGGGAAAATTTTAAATAGAGTCCCATGTATACAGATGGAAAAAAATTTAGAGATATACCATCAAGATACACTTGATGCTACTGCATGTTAGGAAAACAACTTCTTATCATATTTGTCCTGTGCCTCTTAGGACGTCTCACCCCTGAAAATATCTTGCCTTTCATCTTTGAGCCTTTATCATGTCAAGACAGCACACTTCTATACTAAGTCACAGGCTTTTGGTATTTGTTACAGTGTCCCTGGGAAAGCACTACAGCATTCAACAAATATTTGAATTTACTGAATAAATGATAGAATGAAGAGAACATGAATATAATTGAATTTTTAAAAAGTTTTTCATTCCGTATACCTTTGAACAGCTAGAAAGAAATTCCCCCAAATACTATAGTCCTTTATACAGTTAGTTTCTCTTTACACAGTTGTTTCTCTTTTATCTGATAAAGACACTGTTTTCATGTCTTCTTAATGGCTGGGTAACTTCCCTTTCACAATTATCGTCCAAGCACACATGTATGTGTTCCTTCAAACTAAATGTGCATATCAGTGTTGCCATGGCCCTCATCTTCTCCTAGAGCACTTACTGGATGTCCATGATACCAGGCAAATACTCCTCACTGAGTTAAACTTATTCTACCTCTCAGTCTTAATAGTTGTCCAAGTTTGCTTCCTCAGAAATTCTGTTGTCTTCTGAGATATTTTAACAGCAACATCACATATTGAAAAGGCTGTCTGGGTACCAGTGGTTCTAGAGATAATCCTTGTTAGCCCTTGTTGTCCTGGGAGATGCAACCTTTAATAGTCATCTATAATTATGCAAACCATACACAAATACCCATGGCTGACTCCAGGCAGAGAGTTGACTACAGGAGGAACAGAACAAAATTGAAGACACTTCTGTCAAGGTTAGAGATGTTCAGACCAATAACTCACAAGAATTTTAGAAATTAGTGCTCCAAGTAAGTCTAGATGATTGTTGTTATGCATTTCCTATTCCATCATGAGTCACTAAGAATAATTAATATCAACAACTAGTATGAGTGCTTGTTCATGATTTGTTTGATCTTAAAATGCTTTCATGAGGAATTAGTCAAACATTTATTTCCTCAACAGCATTTGATGCAAAATTGAATAATTAGTACCACTTTATTCCAACATGAGATAGAAGAGAGAGCTGTTTTATCTTAAATAACTTTCCTAAATTAGTAAGTGGGATTAGTCAGGAGGGAATTCTATACCAAAGGATAGAAATAATTTAATACATATGGATGTATTAGAAAATTTTAATTAAATATAGTCTCACATTCTAATTTGTTCTGATATTTTATTAACATATTTCCACATGTAACAACATAAAAATTATACAGATGATCATGTAACCCTTTCAAATCACTTGAAATTTTGATGGCAGCAGTCAAGCGTTTAAACAAAAAGCAATGCTGGCATTTTCTTGGTCCAAATTATTATAATTTCACAATGATATTTTAAACAAAATGTGTTTGTATTTGCACACTTGCCTTTCTTAGAGGTGAATGTGGAAGCTGACATTAGAGATGCAAGGTGTGTCCCCAAAAAACAAACAAAATAAATCCTCCAAATCCCATCTTTTTATATGCTTGCTGGAGAACTGTCTTAGCTAGGGTTTCTATTGCTATGATAAAACATCATGACTGAAAGCAACTTGAGGAAAGGGGTTCATTTTGCTTACACTTTCAATCCACAAGTCATCAATTCATCATCTACAGTGGTCATGGCAGGATTCTGGAGGCAGGAACTGACTGAAGCAGAGGCCATAGAAGAGTACCATTTACTAGCTTGTTCCTCATGGATTGCCATGACTCATGGGAGCCACAAACAGAAATAATGTATTTCTATTGTGGTTTACCTGGATATGGTGAGTAGTGATAGATGCTGTTTGGTCCTTCTACAACAAATAAACACCAGAAATGAATGATATCTGATTAATTAAAGGTGCCCATGAACTTAAACCAATAGAACATTGATCCACATGTGCAAATGTCTCTTTTATTTGCCAGATGTATTTGTCATTTCAGAGGCTTACTGCTGAATAAGCTTACCCTTCCTAATTCCTTCTGAACTCTGGCTGGTTCTACTCAGCTCTTCTGACTCAAACTCCTCTTTAAGCTGACTGATTAAAACAGGCTTCTCTCAGCTTCTCACTGAATTGATCTGCTTGGCATCAATCGAACTCTGGCAATTCTTATTCTAATTTTCTGGTTGTTTCTTATTCTCTGGCTCTAACTGCCACTGCAGGAACTGCACAAATTGAATGACTCAACTGAACTCAACTGCATTGCATTAATTGCACTGACTGAACTGATTTGAACTGCCCTCTCTCTCCCTACACTGCTCTTAATTCATGTCTCTGCCCTGTCTGTTCTCGTGAGAGTTAGGTATATCCTGTCTCTGACTCATTCTATTAAATATTTTTCTGATTCATCACTTTGTCTGCCCTTCAATCAGGAGTCACTACTTGGGATTAAAGTGTGTACTAATAGCATTGGATTAATAATCTTTGGTGTGTCTCCATCTATCTGGATCAAACAGACCAAGAAGGTCTTGGGATATGATTCCTTGCCAGAGGAGTCATATTGTTGGATTAGAATTCCTCTATATACATGACTTTACATGCCTTTACAAAGCTGGACATTGTTGGTGTATGAATAGTGTATTGCTGGTGAAAAATCTCACTGAATTGGCACCAATAGCAATAATTTGTTTACTCTTCTAATATTTTAAAAGTTAATAATACATCTGTAGTAGTCACCTAATGGCTGCTATATTAAGACTCTGGGAACTCTCTTCATTCCACCCTCTAGTTGCTCTTCTGGAGAAATCTATTTTCTTCATCTTTTAAAAGAGGTTTTAAAAGGTTTAAAAGGTTTTAAAAGATCCTTTCTTGACATGTAGCTTGATATCTTCATATCTATGCTTACTGTTGAAAAGAAAACTAGAGTGGGGGGAGTCTGGGTATTTCCCCACAGCATCTTTTCAGTGTAATGAGTCTACGTAGCAATGTCTAAGCATTACGATTGGTTGTTAGACTGTTGGCCTTGGTCATTAAGTTACATGATCAGTTGACTGTAGTAGCTTGTTTTCATATTTAAAAGAGACCTTAAGTCACATATTTGAGAAGTGGTTGATGCTCTTTTCCATTTATTTTATTAAAAGTATGATTTTAATTACAACTGATTTTGAAAGCAACTATATGTAGCCAGACTCTTGGCTACTTTATGGGTTTCAATTTCTACCACCCTTCTCCCCCTTTTCCTTTCCAACACTAGGTAGGAGATAAAGAAGGCTAGAGAGGAAAGGGATCATTCCTGTTGGTTAGGGACATTGACTTCCTTGGGGCAATTTTCATCTTTGTTGTCATGACCAGCACCCAGCACCTAAAGACAACAGCAGCCCCAGCAGCAGGAGCAGGAGCAGCAGCAGCAGCAATAAGCAGCTATAGTCCCTCTTGGGAATTTAAATTTTTTATAACCTCTGAAGCATCCCTAGAATTCCAAACTTAATATATTTGCAGAAACTATCTGCAGCTGGCAAAATTATGCCTCTGCCAGATCGTGAGGCAAATCATAGTCAGCTGCTGTGGACAAACTAAAGCTTTCCCGTACTCCACACCTGGGTTTAAAACAAAAACATATTCCTATAATAATTTTATGTTTTTAAAGAAATCAAAATTCTCACTACACCTGTTTCATAATGTTGTTAATATCTTTAGGCATACTTTCACTATGATGTAGCTCACTTAATGTTTATCTGTAAACTGATACAGTAACTTCTTACATACACTTTTCACAAACCAAAAACCATTGTTGAAATGTTACATTACAAACTGTAAGAACTGATTTTCTATTTAACCAAAAGCAAAATGTTATCTTCCCTGTTCATTTTGGAAAGAAACCTAATGAACAAATTTTCATTTAACTTTTTCTTCTATTTATTAAAACCTAATTGCTGGCACAATTTCCTCAGTAAAAGGGGGCACTAGTTCAAGTCGGTTTATAAAAGTGAGTATCTGAAATCCAAGGAAGAGAACCTTAAAAGGCTGAAGGGCCAACAGTATGTGAAGAACCACAAACAAATTAGACAGAAGCAGCTCTCACCATAGGGGTCCCACTTGTTTTACGACTGTAAGGTTACATTGGACTTCTTAATTATACATAATATAAATATTATGCTGCAGAATTTTTAAGTTTACATTGATTTGCAACTTCATAGTTAAAATTCTGCCCTAGACTTAAATTTTTACTGATTGCATTCCTTATTCTACTGTGCACCCAAATTGCTGTTCTTAGGAGAATAAGTGAAGCTAAAAATTGAATAGTGATGTAGTTGAGAAAGAGGCTGGCAAAAAGTTCATAGCAAGTAGAGATAGGTCAAAACATTGAAATTTCCTATCAGGAAGCCTGACTCACAAATTCTCTGTAACATTGTCCAAGAATACATTTTATGTTAGTTGTGTTAAAACAGAGCTGCAAAGAAGGGCTCTGTCAGCCCCAGGGTTATGCTTGCTTTGAAGTGCACTGCATGCAAGCTAACTGGCAAATGACAAATGCATCAGCCACAGCTGGCCTTACTTCCCCTAGGTTTCCACTCATTTTGGCCTTCAGCAGTATACCCTGGAAATATTTCAGAGTGATGCCTGGCAAATGTTTGATGACAAGCCTTGTCTCATGGCTTTGCCTGGGTGAGATAACAAACATTCCTCTTTGCTATTCCCAAGCTCCTTTCTTGTCCACAGAGCTACATGGGTAAATCTTTTTGACATATAGTTACTTGTCCTTGGCCAACAAGATGGAGTCATGTTTCCTTCTGCCTCTTTTTATTATCCCAGCCTATACAGAGGGAACAAGCTACTTCATCAAATGCAGGCACTGGCTGGATAATCCTACCTGGGTTTCTGGGTATGGCTTCAGTTAGAGACAAGTGTGTTCCAAGTTCTTTTACCATAGCTCATCTGAAAGATGATAAAACTTTGTAAAGCACACAAGGGAAAAGAATAAGGAAGTTCAATATCTCAATACATTTGTAACATATTCGGGGGCATGCATGTACACAGTGAGAATTTCTTTCACAAAAGAAGATAGCCCTGTGTGAATTCAGCTAGAAACAAAAACTGAGCAGAAAACCTTCTCAAATTTTGTTCATATGTTATTTTTGTTAACATCTAGTTATTTGTTTGTTTATTTAATATATAAATGTACCCACATGCCTGCCATGACACACATTGGCATTCACATAAACACACATGCACAGTCATACTCTGGGCTGAAATATTCAATGGGAAATATCAACAATGGATGATTAACGATTTTTAATTTTAAATCATGAATGGTCCTTTTAGTGTCATAACTTTCAAATTATTTCACAAGGTGTTATCTGTTCCTTTGCCTCACATATCTAAGCTATCTGTGTGCACCATTGTATGTACCACCCTCCCATGCTATCTGTGTGTACCTTCTGTATGTACTACCCTCACATGTTCTCTGTGTGTGTCATCTGCATGTACCATTGTCCCATGCTGTATGTGTGTATCATCTGCATTTACTATCCTCCATGCTGTCTGTGTGCAACATCTGTATGTATTACCCTCCCAGTAATTACTAGGAGATATTCAACTATCAATTTAACTATCATGACATTGTAATATTTTTGTTATTGTAACTTTTATTTCATGTAATAATGCCTGTAAGATTCAAGAATCGTAATGCTGACAGTTCAGACATGCCTAGAAAATTCACAAATTTTCTTTTGAGTGAAAAGATACAAGTATAAGGAGATGTTTTGAAAGAGAAGGACCATACTCACATAAATTTAAAAGGCATATGTCATTATGCTTCTATTTCATTATTAGTTTTACTGCTAATCTCTTACTGTCCTTAATTCATAAATGAAGGAACACAGCCTGAAACCTGGATTCATGGGTTCAGACATCCACTGGGGGGCTTGGAGGAAATTCTGCAAGGATGAGTGGGGTTGTGGTACTGAGAGGCTCCTGATGCTGTTCCTTTCCTCAGGCATGAACTAATTCAGTTCATCTGCTAAGGTGGCAATCCCAGCAGTCAATCTCCTTAGGAGAGACTGATTTCTGCTACACCTGGCAAGGCCAAGGGAGACTCTTCTTGCTGGTGGCATTTGTTTCCCTGTCAGTCTTTTCCAAATCAGAAGAGAACAAGGAGAGAGAGAGAGAGAGAGAGAGAGAGAGAGAGAGAGAGAGAGAGAGAGAGAGAGAGAGAGAGAGAGACCAAGAAAGTCCAGGAAGGCCAGTTTCCTTCCTTACTTATTCTGAACCCTGTTCAGTTGTGTAGAATTTTATTCCCAGTTGGCTCTAATTTTATTCCCATGGCTTGTTACCATGGTGATCTCTCCCTCCCCTCCTCTCTCTCTCTCTCTCTCTCTCTCTCTCTCTCTCACACACACACACACACACACACACACACACACACACACACACACACAGTCTTTCCTTGCAGGCTTCCTTCTCTGACTTAAAACAGTTAAACTCTCCCTTCAACTGCCCAGCAGCTCATTTGCATACCACGTTGTGTCATTATTTCTTTAGTGCGTGCCCTCCTAGGAAACTGCACCTCCTTAATATACTCTGATCAAATATTTGAGTTGTATAATGTGAATATTAGCATAGATTTTTACCAACAAAACACTCTTCAGGAGACCTGAAGCTTTACAATAAAAAAAAATCTGTAGGACTTTGTGCCTAAGAAAGAATATTTTCTAATCTCATTTATGAGCTGGAAATGTAAATCTACACAGCTTTGCCAAACCCCAATTAAAGTAAGAGGAAGTGATCAGAGCAATAGGAAGTGTGTCTGTCTCCCGTGTGGAACAGGTGGATGGTATTTTATAAATAGTGACACTGAGGAAACCATTTTCAAGCTTTGGCTTCCTGACGATAAAACAGAAGGGTGTGAGGTTTAGAGGTTGTTGAAGTTGCTCGAGTAAGATATTTCATAATTTTGTTCCAGTGAACTGTTGTTCATTATAGAAGCAGTCACTGTCACTCTCACAAGTATTTGCTGGTCTGAGACCTCAGCAAAGAGCTACTTAATAGTTACCCTTCATACTTTTAAATTGAGCGGTTCTTAGTTCTAAGTCACTGCTCTGGGTTTCTGCTTAAACTATCGTTCCTGCCTTTATGAACTTTGTCTACCAAGCATGTAAGGCAATAAAGTGAACAGAAGTTAACTATCAAGAGAGACTAAGACTACTGTTTTAACCTGGTTGTACATCATAGTCAAACTGGGGGACATCAATCAAGAAGAGAGAGGCAAGAGTGAAATACTCTTATTCTTAAGTTCCACCCCAACTCTCTAGGGATGAGCTATGGCTTGAGCTCTTCTGCCTGTTCCCTAGATTATTGCCCTATTGATCTGTGTTCAGCTACAAGGAAGTAGCATCAAGCATCACCCAGCATCATGGTCTCCTGGGTACAAACCTCCCAGTAGTCCTATTCAGAGACAGGGTGGACTTCAGAATCCTCATTAACTAGTTTTCAGGTGCTGCTACTGTTGTTCATCATGGTAAGGCATTTTCAGAATGTAGTAAAGGATTCCCAAAGCAGGATTAGAAAGGTGCAAGGATAAAGAGAAAACAGACAATCAAAAAGCATGCACGTAGGGCACAGTTCTTGGCATTCAGAAGTACCCAGAGGAAGAAAGAACACTTGGAAAATTGAAAGTTCTAATTTGTGTTTGGTCCAATGTTAGGAGTTTTGGGATGTACAGTTAAAGTGGCAAAGAAACAATAGATCTTTATGGTATTATAAACAATATTAAGGAATTAGACATATCCTGCAGCCAATGGTAGAGGGCCATGAGTGGAGAGGGAACATCCCATGATTCTCATTTTGGAATACTAAAGCAGATGGGCCCCACACTTAGAGTACCAAATACTTCTAGTTGTAGTGTGAAGTAGAAATGCTGATTTAAAAGTCAAGCCAGAAAGATTTGTGACAGAACGATGGTAGGTAGGTGAGGGAGGAATGAAAGATGACTCCTGTGCTTTAGGTTTGGATGGCTGGATAGAGAGTAGATGTGGAACGGAGAAATTGGGCCAGTGATACACAAGCCGTTTGAACTATCAGAAAATTATCCAATGACCTTGAAACACATATTCCTCATCAGTAAAAGAGCAATAAATGCAATAAATCACGGAGTGCTGTGCTGTCTTGGTTAAATGAAGTCATATAACAGAACGTGGTAAGCTGGTCCTTTGCCTCCTGTCTTCACCATTTTGTATCTGGTTTTAGTACAAGTGCACACAAAGCACAGACCTCCAAGCCTATCACTTTCCACTTCTAAGAATACTCGAAGCAGCTACAGGTTTTGTCTTTCAACCTCTAGTATATAAGCTCTTAATTTTAGTAAGGAAACAAGAAAACCCAAGGAAGTATTGCCACCAATCTAGAACTAAAGAATAGAATAAAGCCAATGTTCGTCCTTAATTTTAACCATTATTAAGAATAGAATTCAAAATTCAAAAATGGTTTCTGCAAAGCATTTCTGAAAATAGTCACATCTACTTCCTTAAAGTGAGGTAACTCATTGATTCACACAAACAGCTTATTGTCTTGTACATAGACTGGAACCTGCTTATTAAAGATGACTGATGTACAGGGCTAGTGTATCCTTCTTGTGCCAATTCTTATCAGAACTTTTCTGCATGTGTTTTAAGAGGAAATTATTTGACTTATGATGGAGCAAATCTACCCAAAGATCAAGCATATCTCCATAAACTTTTATGCTGCATACAGCCTATCAAGAATGGAATGTGATGACCACTGCTCCATTTTATTCCAGTCTTCCCTATCTATAGTATTAAAAACTGAACCCCATATTATCATGTCAGTTCCTTGCAGTGGGCAAATGAGTTGTGAAACACAAACAGGCTCACTGATGAAAGTCCTTGACTTTGTGTCTCAACTTCTATGAACCATATGTTATTTTAGACCCACCTAAGGAATGGGAGTTTGAGGTTTGAGTATTTATTCTTTGACATTCTTATTTCTTTTATGATTAAGTAGGAGGACTTCTGTGATGGTTTGTATATGCTCAGCCCAGGGAGTGGCACTATTAAAAGGTATGGCCCTGTTGGAGTAGCTGTGTCACTGTGGGTGTGGGCTTTAAGACCATCATCCTAGCTGCCTGGAAGCCAGTATTCTGCTATCAGCCTTCAGATGAAGATGTAGAAATCTCAGCTCCTTCTGCACCATGCCTGCCTGGATGCTGCCCTGCTCTTGCCTTGATGATAATGGACTGAACTTCTGAACATGCAAGCCAGCCCCAGTTAAATGTTGTCCTTATAAGAGTTGCAGTGGTCATGTTATCTGTTGATAACAATAAAATCCTAAGACAACTTCACACGGAATAGGGAATGATAGCAAATTAAAATGATTTTGATGGAAATATTGTTAAATTTCTCCTTCCTTGAAACACTCTATTTTTAATCATGAGATAATAGCTCCAGAAAATATACCTTTCTATTTGGTCTTAGTGTATGACAGCCCCACAGGTGAACCACAGCTGAGACCAGGACAAGCCAGGCTTAAAGGTGGGTCTCTGAAAACAACCAGAAATGTTTTGTTTTCTAATTTGCCAAGAATTACATTCAATCTCCTAAGCAGCATGCATTCGTATCCTTTACTTAACTGAAAAGAAAATGTCAAAATTTCTCAACAATGCAAGAAATGGATGGGACATATCAGAAAAGTGTTGTTGCTTTTGCCTGAATAGAACATTACTGAAGCTAGCAGATGAGAGTGTGTCTAGGTGGGGGCCCGTGATCTTCAACGGCAGCTGTTGACATGCACCGTGATAATTAAAACACCACAAAGAAGCAAAGTTCTATAATTGCTCTTTTCCTGGTGTGCGTTTGTGTTGGTTATCTAAGACAAAGAAATTATATTCGTGTGTGTGTATGTGTGTGTGTGTGTGTGTGTATGTGTGCGTGTCTGCATGTGTTTGTGTGTGTGTCTGTTTGTGTGTGTATGTGTTCACATGTCAGGATGCATGCATGTGGAGGTCAAAGATTAGCATCTGGTGTTTTCCTCTCTAGCTCCTAATATTATTATTATATTTGGACATAAGGTTTTTTCTGATTTTGAGGCTCACTGTTTATTTGGACAGGCTGGCCAGCAAGGACCTGAAATCTTTCTATCTCTACATCAGAGCCACAGGATTTGGGGTATATGCCATTAGACATTTTCATATGGGTTCTAGGTATCAGAACTCAGGTCCTTATGCTTGTATGGCAAGCACTTTATCCATTAAGCAATGGCCTAAGCTCCAGTTTGTCCACTAGGACAAAATGATGTGAACCATCTGTAAGAGGAGAACTTTAACTTGATGCAAGCAAAGAGTGATTTAAGGGAGAGCCTGGTGGTGTTGAGTACGCAATGTGTGTCCCCATGTATGTTCTTAGCTAGTATTCTTTCTGTCAAATGACCTATATTAGCTCAATGGCTGAGCCAAATTAACTGGATTTTGGAAGCTGCACTCATTTACTGAGATAACAGCTTTTTAAAAAAAAAAAAAAATGTGACCTCATAAAAAGCAACATCATCGTGGTCTAATTTTTGCTGGAGATATCTAGCTCACAAGACAGAGGCGTTCTGACTGGTGAAGGTTAATGACGTATATGACTGTGACCTGCAGGATGCAAGCCAAGGAGCCTGCACCTAATTTTGGTGTTTAAAACACTAAGTGCTTTGCAGAACATAGAGCTGAACTTTAGCTTTGGTACTCATTAGCCTCGTGTTCTTGGTCACGTTATCCAACTTCTATGACCTCAAGTTTGTTCATCTGTAAAATGAGGCTAATTATATTTATCTCAAAGTAGGTATTGAATCTTCATTAGGGGTATTCGATAAAATAGGATATGAGAGTAGTTCATTAGGTGGGAGGTAGATTCTGTTTACTTTTGAATTAGTGTTAGATAGACTTTCCATGGTGCATTTCTATTGGGGCATTATCACATTTAGCAGAATCATTCTTTACGACCATAATTACGAGCTTAAGAAGACCTTCCAAGGTTTATATACTTAAAACTTAAATATATCCATATTTTACATGTGTATTCACTATTGTGTGATAACATTGTTGGAATATTTACAAACACAGTGACAGATGATTCAGGAAAAAAAAACTTAACATTCTGAGTAGAAAGTAGGTGCTCTTCATTGAATTATTCATGGTTGTTAAATACCCCAGACGTTGCCTAAGGCTTCATTTCACTAGGTTAAGGTAAACCTACCTGGAATGTAGAGCCTTCACTGAAAAAATCTCTGTCTGCACTGGGAGACGTGGAAGCAGCTTGATCAAAGCAGCCAGGAAAACAAGCAGCTGTGGGACTAGGAGGGTTCAGGTAGGCATCCCTGGTATGCTCAGTGTTAGTTCCTTGAATGGTGTTAGGTTGGTAACTTGTTTCTGATGGTTAGATACTGTTTTTAAGTACAGAATAAGTGTTCTATGGATTTCCTATCCATCTTAATAATGTATTTCAGGATTTTGTAACTGAATCATTATTGCTTTTGTTACCCTGTCACCCTTGCCTCACGTTTGACATATTTATAGGAAGGCAAGGGGAAATAATTGGAGACAGTGTTTATGTGAATGTGACATCAAGGTAGCAGGAAAGAAATTCTGTCCTGGAGTATTTCTTCCTACAATCTCAAATCGTGCCTCCCCATCACCTCAGATTTACACATCACACCTGGAATAGCTCCACAATGCAAAACAAGTGCTGCATTAAAAACTAAGAAAACAAGGGTGGGAAAATGGCTCAGGTGCTAAAAGGTCCTTGCCATTTAAGCCTAGAGACCTCAGTAAGTATCATTCCCAGAAGGAAAAAAACATACTTTACACTCCCAGCTCTGGGAAGACAAAGACAGGCCGATCCCTGGAGCGTCCTGGGCAGCACAGCCTATGTAGTGAGTTCTATGTAAAAGTGAGAGAGACTGTCCTGGAAACAGTAGAATGGAGAGTGACTGAGGAAGACCCTGAACTTGACCTCTGACACACACATGTGAACACACGTGCATGAAAGCATGTGCCTATGCATGCATGTATCACTTTTTCTGCTGTACTTTAAAATCTGCGGTTATATTTTCAAAACTACTTTCTAATGAAGTACAGAGAGCATAATGATTTTATAAAGTGAATTTTCTAAGTACCACTATGGATGGATAATAGTCTATTGAAAGCCTAGGATGAACTTGGAACATTTATTTCCACATTTTAAAATTAGCTCATTTTATGTTATTATACAGAAGCACCTCACACCATAATAGGGTGCATTATGAGAAATGTATTGTTAGGTGATTCTGTATTGCTTGAAGACCACAGCATGTACTTATACAAACCCCGAGGCTATACAGTTTTCATGTTTGGTGAAGACTATGGCTGCTGGGGGCCTCGGTGAACAAAACAACTTGAGATTTAAATCCAGCATCAGAGAAAATGAAGCAATCATAAGATGCAGTCTACATGTGATACAGGAGGCTGCTGACAGTTTACCTTATTAATTTGTTTTACAGTAAAATTTTCTCCCACAACCTCAGATAATGATGGATAGATAGGGTACTAAAATAAACATGCAACAGATATATTTTTATATTATTGGTCATCATGGACTCTATACAGTTGCATGAGATCCACCTGTCTAAAAGAGCCTGTAGAGTAGCCTTGCAGACACCAATATATGTGACATAATTAGATGGCCCTCATGTCACTAGGTGACAAGATTTCTTTATGTCCATTATAGCAATCCTCTGTCATGATACCTTGTTATCGGGTGCATAGCCATGCTCAGGTGTCTAGAGATGTCATGCCCATGGTGAGGGGAGTGCAGTGCACTCATTCTGAGTGACAGCTCTACGTGTCACTGTGAAAGAAATATGACACTTATTAGAATCAAAGTGGAGTCGCCTGAGTTAACAATGACAACAAGGAAAGTCATAGGTCAAGAGCTATGAGGGAAGCAATCTTATGTGCAGTTGTCTCAGAGGAATTATCACCCAGACCTCCTAGAACCGTAAGCTTACAGAGGCCGTAGTCTCTGCAAACAGTTCTTCCAGGAAGATAGATCCTTAGTCACTATCTGTCTACTCTTAGACTGATAAAACCCCCTTATTCTAATCATGTGGACTAGGATTGCTGTGTTAAACTATGTACTTCTCTTCCTCAGATTTTGCTTTTAAAAGCTTGTCCTTGATCCAACCATCTTAAGTCTGTCCAGAGTTTAGTGTCTTTTATATATTTTCATTTATGTGACCTGCTCTCCCCATAATTAGTCATGCACAAATGAATATCTTTCTTGGGAGAATTCCCTGTTGATTGTCATTTAGGTCAAAACTCTGTATGGCTGCATGTGAGTCAAGATTAGAACTCATCCAGTTTTTGCAAGAGTCCTCTTGTACTGTGTGTGGCCTTCCCAGCCTTGAGCAGGCCTTTCCCAGTCTTGAGCAGGCTGAACAGACCTTGAATGCTTGCCACAATGGACCTTATTGACCCTGGTGGAGTCATCTGCCTTGGTTGCTCATGCAAGTTCCCACAGGAACTTAGAAGAACAGACTGCCCGCTGACCTTGCTCTGCAACATAATCCAGCTGAAACAAAGGATGGGATCTGTGGGCTTTCCCTAAACAAACACAATGGTGAATATTAAACTTGGAGTCTTGATCAGAACCTTGTCTTGGCTTCATTCTTCTCTTACCCACCCCTCCGCCTCTTTTTCATTTCCAGCCCCTTGTTCAGGCAAACCCAGTTCATCCTTGGCTGCTGGATGGCTACTTCTGTTTAAGTAACCTCTCCACAGAAAATATTTCCTTTTGGTTTTTTTGCGGTGAAATTTGACCAGTAATGTGGTGACTTAAAATAAGTCACCTTATTTTCTCACAGTTTTAGAGGCAATAAGTAAGAGATGTGGTATTCTTCCACATGTCTGCATTCCCTCTAAAGGCTCTATGGATACATTGTCCTCCCTTTTTCAAATTCTGTTGGTTCCAAGGATGTTTGGCTTATGGCCAAGTCACCCCAGTGTCAGCCCCTACTACCAAAGTCAAAGGCTTCTTTCTTCCTTTCTTTCTTCCTTTCTTTTCTTTCTTTCTTTCTTTCTTTCTTTCTTTCTTTCTTTCTTTCTTCCTTCCTTCCTTCCTTCCTTCCTTCCTTCCTTCCTCTCTCTCTCTCTCTCTCTCTCTCTCTCTCTCTCTCTTTCTTTCTTTCTTTCTTTCTTATTTATAAGTTTTTCTTGTCCCTCCTTTGTGTGTTCCTTATGAATATACTAATCATTTAAGCCCATTTGAGTACTGCAGCATGAATCTTCCCTCAAAATATTTAGGTTTCCCAGACAAAATCACTTTTCCAAGTCCTTGGTGAAGTAATGCAGATGCCATTGATGTATTCACCTTCATCTCAATACTAGTACTACTTTGATTTTTCCAACATACTTATAATCTGCTCGTGCATGTGTGTCATAGACATGGAAGCTGATGTGAATTCTTGGATTTCTCATCTTTCACTTGTTCTCCCCCTCTCCCCCTTCCTCTCTCTCTTAAAGCATTACCACAGAAAACTCTGAAATGCCTCCAGAGTTCATTAAATTTCCTCGAAACTAGACTGGTTGGAGCAGGGCAAAGGTGATTTCATTGTATGTGGTTAATTGAGGCAACTCTCAGGATAACTCCCAAAAGCACCTTCTGAGGGAGAGAGCATCTTAACAAAATTCATTTGCTACAAGAAGTTTCTTGAGAGTCTACCATTTTAAGAAATGGATGCATAGAAATTGAGTCTGTACCCACTAAGTCCACCATTTTAAGAAACGGATGCATAGAAATTGAGTCCGTACCCACTAAGTCCTTAGACAAGAATGCTTCTTTAGAAAGAACCAATTGACATGTACCTTAGCTTTGAATAATAATAGTCTCACATGCATCTACAGGCAGTAGCGCCTGGGAGTCTCTTCCCATCTCTACATTCAGCCTTTTCATTTTCCGGAGATTCATTGTCATGCATTTGTTTCTTCCTCTTTAATGAATGGATATTGCTTTCCTAAAATTTAAATTTAGTTTCAAATACATATTTATGATATCATTGTCTGTGCTCAAGCAGGTGATTTTAAGATGATCTATAAGTATAACCAGGCAAATGCAGTGCTCAAATGAATTCTGCCAAGACATTTCCCATTAATCTTGGAAACACTGCAGGTGCATTTATTAACACAGAGGACTTTGTATTAGAAACTCATGATCCTTGCTGACATATTAAGCCATTTTTAATTTGTTCTTATCATTATGAAACTTTTTATAAAAAAAGATATTAGATAAATCCAGGGTCAAGCAGCATAGAGTGATTTGGGGCTCTTGGGGGAAGCAGAGGGAGTTATTAATCTTATGTAAATACTTACTTACTTTTCAAAGCTTTTAACTCTCACCGAATCAGTTAGATACATGGACTTTCTGGAGAAGGAGAAGAGGAGGAAGACAATTTTCTGTTTATTTAATTGATACATTGTAACTTTTTCTTGGCAGGTAGAGCCCACTAATGGACTCCACAGAGTGCAATCATTATTAGAAATGTCACCATGACATTTGATTAATTCAGTCTATTCAGTTTTGGAACACAAATCATGTGTTTATTCTAACAACATAATTAAATCCTTTTTCTTCTTTTTTTCTTCTTTTGGTGTTGCTAGTGTATTTAGAGATTTCCCCAACTCTTAACATGGTTTATCTCTATGCATAGCTGAATTCTCTCCCTTGTTGGTTACATTTCAGCTCATTGTCCCATGACAGAAGAACATCACATGCCAATATAATCTCATCAGTGATTTGGTTATAACTGTGAATGATTTATGCATTTCATTAATGATTAATGTCGCTAGGAACTGAGTAGAAGGCCTGACTATTCTTTCTTTTTACCATCTCTCATTATCCTTCATTTGGTTCTTGTTTTCTATGGAGTTCTATAATAAAGTACTTCTCAGTTTTTATTAATTAATCTATCTTTACACAAAGTTTTCAATGCCATTTACCAGAAGAGTTGTCTCACCCTTCAGTCATTGTTTGCTTGTTGAATTATTCAGTAGCTTAGGTATAGAAGACAACACTCAGCATTAAAAAGAGACAAAGTCTGTGCCCTGTCGAAGCTGACATCTTAGTGATAGGAGACAGGTCAAACATGCTCAAACATGTATGATGTATTATATTGGGCTAAGTACTGTGTAAACATATGATACAGAATATCTTAGGAACTTGAATGGGTGAATTGAAGAAACTTTTCTAGTTTTATTAAATAAGTTGGTCATTTGTCTTTGTAAAAAGATAACTTGGGGAGATATGCAAAAGTAAGGAGGAAGAAGGCACTGTGATGACCTGAGAAGTACTGTAGCTTTTGGGGATCAAGATCTGTAGTATCAGAGCAGGAACACATCTGGTATGGACTGAGGACAGGAAGCACACATCAAGTATATGGGAAATGACTTCAAGAGTTAGTGAGAAATCAGATGACATAGTAAATACAGAATTTGGAAGAATTGGAAAGGCACTGGAAACAACTGTGGTCAAATTGACAGGAACCCTGTATTTCTGAGCAGTGGCTATAGAAACTTTCCACCTTTTGAGTTCCAAGAATAGCATACTGACAACAGACAGCCCATCCCAGTATAAATTATCTAATGCTTCTCAGTGGCTACCTCATTTACCTAAGGGAAACCTAGACACAGACAACTAAATTTTCATTTGTCATCTTTCAAGTGATTAGTTTAAATATTTGTTCCTAGAGACCAACTGGACTAGGATGTGGAAATCCAACTCACCTAAACGTTAGTTCAGTGTCTGTTTATTACAGCATCTTGAACTTAATTTACCTCTATAATGTCAACCCACAATGATCTATGAAGATCACACATGGGGAAATACAACCTCTGTCCCCCTGTCCATCAAACCCTTAACTCCTCCCACTTCCTCATACTGGTTCTTTCCACCCTAGATTATTCCTGTCTATAAAAGAAAAGTACCCTTTCTGCCTCTTTTCTTAGGTCCTTGAAGACCTTCTATCTGAAATTTATTTATACCACAATAGCTTCTTTTCTCCTATTTCAATATCCTTTTATTGCAAAGATTTCTCTGGATAAAATGTCTTTACTTAGGGCCAGATGTGTTTTCCGTTTCTTAGAGTTTCTGAATGGAGGATGAGCACAGACAATGGAAGTTTGTGAATAAAGGTTTCAGCTGGGTGTTGATTGGAGAAAGTATGGAGAGCTGCATAGGGGGAACCGGGGCTTGAAATTGTATTAAAAAATAGCAACATTGTTTTGTAAGAATTTCTCCTGCTCTTGGACTATGTTTGCTTTTCCAAACTACAAAGTTTGTCAAGTCCATAGAAAGGAAAGCTGTTGGATGGAAGAAGCAGACCAGGAGACATACCTACATAGCCCTCTGTTATCAGATGTGAAATAGGTAATTCTAGGAGATGGCTTAGGGAATGATACAAGTAAAGACCGAGTTCATGATGATTAACCTGACGAGGAGACTCAGATCATTCACCATGCTCTTTCCTCAGCCAGTGCTATGTAGCTACCTTTTTGTAAATATGTCTCCAGAATCTTAGATATCCCAGTGAACAAAGATCTGAATTTTCCGTTGGGAGATTTACATTCTGGGTAAAGGCACAGGTTCTACAGGAGTCATCACTTTAAGAGGTACCGGTTGTGTGGTTGAGTGTGATAAGGAGTTCCTTATCGGAAAGCAGCTGGGAAGCTGTAGACTTAAACTGGATGATCTGAGGAGGTTACATAAATAGCAAGAAGCCACCATGATCCAAAGCACAAGTGAATCAATGTGACTGAATGTGAAAGAGAGTGTGGTGTGAGTTCTCATCCAAGAGAGAATCTGTATCCGAATCCACACAATTTCAGGAGAAGGGGTTCTAGTCACAGCATGGTAAAGAGCCAGATCTATCTGTGAGATGTGGAGTCTGGAACTTGCTCTCCACTAGACACATCATCAACTCTGTATAATCCTAAAAGCAGAAGGGAAAGGAGTATAATATTAAGCTGGAAAAAAATTTGCTCTGTGTGAATGGAGCATTCACTCCAGCATTGCACTATAACTCCAGGGGAACTGGAGAGGTAATGGGAAGACTAGCATTTATGTATAGGCTAAGTCAGGAACATCGAAAGGCTGTTGGTTAAGTAGCAACAGGGAGAGACAGGAAGAGGGAAACAAAGAGGTGGTAATGTAAATGGTATAGTTTGAGTAATTTAATGAGGCAGATGCAGTCGATTTACCCAACTGAGTGATGTGAGCAGTGAGCCTCAAGGATTTTTAAAGGATTTTTTGTCAACCTTAACAAGGAATGGCCACTGAGACTTTAGATAGTAGGCAGTTAGCAATGCTTTGTAACAATCTAGCCAAAGCAATGGAATACCCTGGAGATGCACTGACCAGTGAAGAATCAGAGAGACAGGAGAGCAGATAAAGGGCAAGTGTAGCAAGTTCTTTGAGGAGGAAAAACACACAAATTGTGATTTAACATATTTGTTAGAAAGTTTTCAGTATAAACCTCATAAATGTATTAATTTCTGGATGAGACTATGGTGTGAATCATTAGTATGACTTGTGTGGAACTGTATTCAGATCACAAGTATTTCATTTACAGGCACATATCAGTGTAATGGGAGCTATGTAGAAAAAAACATAGATAGACACTTCACATTTTTAGGTTATTTTTACCTGATAGGATATTCTAATTGATTGGATAAAAGTTTTTGTTGATGTTATTTTTGATGACTATAACCTTCACAAATAGAGCTATGACTTACAAACTATTGTTGCAAGGGATTTCAAATTTTAGGAGAGTCATTTAGATTCTACCCACTTACAAATTGAAATTATTTTTTACAGTATACTTATGTATGTAAATTTAAAGGAAGAAATAAGAGTATATGGTGGATACATATGTGGACTTAAGTTTATATGTATGTAAAAATCGATATTTATCTATTTATGGTGATTATGTAGACACCACATTTGAATTTACTGAATATGATGTTTTTCCTTGGGTTTAACTTGTGAAATAGGACATTCCTATGAAACATGATGGAACTGTAAATTCACCGTAAGAAAATTACTTGTGACTATCATTATTTGAAATTTCTTGTAGGCAAGGTAAGAAAATGACTCCCTGAAGGTACATTTACTCTTTAAGACCACTGGGTTGTTATTCCCCACCACTATGAAGTAATTTCCTAAAAGGCACAGCCCTCTGAATGTGTGAAATCCCAGAGCATAGCTAAAAGCAAGTTTTGCCCTAAGTACTCAGTAGACACTCCGTAAATGAAAGCTAAATGAGTATAATTTGAGTGGCTGATGGTGATGCTTATGATTTAACTATAACCAAATGTCCATTATAGTGAATTAAATATGTCTTCTCAGAACATTTCCTTCACTTAGTTCAATGTAAGATGACGTATGGGCTTCCAGAGACTGAATGCTGGCTTACTGCTAGGTTGGGCCAGGAATTGCAAAGCCACCCTTCCCTATGAATGACATGTCTTTGTCTGCAATAACATTACAAATGTAAGCACTCCCATTAGCAGAACCTGCCCCACTTAAGTTTATAACATAGAGAGTAATTGCTTTGCTGGGTAAAGAAAGGACATCTCCTCATATTTTTAATAAGTTTCCTTGGGGTATAGATGGAATAATTTCTACCTTTATCTCATAGCATTGAAGAAAATTGAATCTATTTAATGTCATGCATCTTTGTTGCATTAGAGCATATATGACTCTTTCCTTCATATTCAGATTATAAATGACAGATGGTCTATGAAAATGGCCCAGCACATACATACACACACACACACACACACACACACACACACGCACACACGCACACATGCACACACACACACACACACACACACAGGATGAGTCGTTCCAATTCATATAACATGTCATTATATTTAAATACAGCCAGACGACATAGTAATTAATGAAATTTAGCCAAATCTCATGAGGACACGACAGTTGTCTTTGCATATCTTGGATAGTGATATGATCTGTGCCCCAGAGGCAGTTTCTTACAATAGAGGCCATGAAAATAGTGTCCTTTAGAATTTTATCATGTACAGTTCCAGTTACACATGGGAGTTCTTCTTTGGGTTATAGTCATTGAGTGTGTCTTTCTCTGCCCAGACTTACTGTTTTTTTTTTCTTTTTCTTTTCTGTGGTGTGTGTGTGTGTATGTGTGTGTGTCCTAGTATCTCACTATGTAATGTAGGCTAGCCACAGGCTCAGAATTCTAAGTCTCTGACACTCAGTTGTGGTTACAGGGATTTGCCACCATACTCATCTCTTATGTGTCTTCAATAGAGACCCTTTCCCTCTAGTTTTATCTTGCTTTTTATATGTCTTATACCTCTCCCTCCTTCCCTGCCTCATGCCTTCCTCCTCCAATCACTACTTTGATTCTTCTCGACCTTTCTTAAAGAGAGTACTAGAGTAGATGGAGAAGGAAAGCAGTCTTCTCTTACTGGCAAGGATTTCATTTCTTCCAAATGTAGCTACCACCAACCAGATAGACTACAGGGATTCCAGTAAATTAGATGACTGACAGAACAAGTTTTTAAATGATTGCTCTCAAATGTTCTATAAGCAGAGTCTCAGAAAATTTGTAACTCTCCCCAACAAGCTTGGTTGAAATCTTTAGTTATAATTTACATGTACTTGTCTATCAAATGTTTGAGTTTTGGGGAAATCAAAGAATTCTGCACATCTTGCTAACCCTCTTTGCAATTTAATCCTCTTGGAAGAGTCAAAAGTACATTTCACCACAGTTCTGTCCAAATTTTGACAATTATTTGACATAATAATGACATTAAACTTGAAATTCAACTTTCATGTACAACACATGAAGAAGGAATTAATGGTAATTGAAGGACAATGTTTGGATTAGTAAGACAATGGTAAAACCTTGGTTTTCTTCCAAAATGACCCTGATTTGTGATTCATCTCTCTAAATAGGCAGTTATGTTTTTGGAAACCAAAACAGAGTTAGTTATACCTACCTTTCATGTTTGCATCATAATGAGATTATACTATTCAGGAGAAATGATCTTATGAAAGCAAAGAAAAGGAATAGCTGATATGCCCATAACAGATTTTAGTGCACAAAATAATTATTATTAAATTAATAAGAAAGAGTATTATGGTATCAAATTAAAACATGGAGAGATAAATCAATAGTTAAGATTAGCTGCTGCTCTTCCGGAGGACCTGAAATTGATTCTCCTCATCCACCCTGTAACTCCAAGTTCCAGGCAATTGGCACATTTTTCTGGCCCCCTGTAGCACCTTCACACATGTGTCAAACACTCAAACACTCACACAAATATACAACAATAAAAATAAAAACAAATCATAAAATTCAGATCCATGGATATTACTTCTAGAGGAACATATTACCCTCAACAATCTGAGAAGCTTTTACCATCTGAAACAAGCTTTTGGAGGACAGTGTTTTGGGTTTGATCCCAGGTATCGCTGCTCACTTATTATCCAGCTGTCAAAGATCACCAAAGGAACTCAAGTGAAGCTGAGGCAAAGCGTTCCTGCTTCTTTGTGAATCTGAGAGTCCACAAGCTGTGCACAAGCTCTAGCTGCTGAGTCATGTCAAGTCCACTTTACATAAGTGCTAACTGCTGAGGCATATGAACAGCTAAATGAAACTTATTAAGACCTAGATCCTTTTGGTCTTTGATATTTCAGATTCTGTCCGGTGAGTCAAAGAAGTCTTATTCTATATCTACTCTTTTCTATAGAATGACCCTATAAATTGCTATGTGCAGTGCATGGCTATTTTTACTTCCAGCAAATAGATACCATGGAGACTATTTTAGGCCAACAGAATGTCTCTGACAATAGAGGTTTCCGAATTCCTGATGTTGTATTCTCTAGAATCTTCTTGGTTATCTGTAATTTATCTTCTTTGTTGATCCAGCATCATCGCACATCAGTGCGAACGTGCATCTTCTCAAAGCATTCTGACACCTTACATTCTTAACATCTGAGTAGATGATGTCTCTACCTTTGATCCATTTGTCATGTTCTTTTAGATTCTTCACATAGTAAACCACTATTTTCTCTTTCTTTCTCTTACTATATTACCCTAAATATGAATCAATAAATACCTTATTTATAATAGTTTCCTAAGTTCTAATAATTTCAACAAACTCTTCAGAAAGCACAACTGGTAACTTTCTAATACTCAACTCAGTATGTCACTCTTTTGCAATATAATCTCTGGTCACATCAAGGACAAATTCAGATGCAATAGCTCTACATTTTCCACTAACTAATTTACATCCTTTTGTTGGAAGACCTATAAGCATAATTTTTTGCATGACATTAATTATATGGGCTGATGGCTAATGTATCAACTTTTCCTTCTCATTCTTGAAAAATCCCTAAATTTCTTCAGTGAGAGAAAAAATTAATTACATGAGTTTCTCTAAAGTCATTCTTCTTTCACTTAATCTGCTTGTTCTCTGATGATGAGAAATGGCTAGATTTGTACATTAATTCACTCTTACAATGGATATAACTTATTCATTTTGTTTCCAATTCTGAGATACATTTCTTTAATTAAAGGATAGGGCTCAGGTTTTAATTATAACAAATTCTGTATGAATTTTTTAATTGCAGTCCTGCATATTAAGGAAATTTATGCAATCATATCTACACACCTACAGCTTTCAGAACTTGATATTATATCCGATTCTCATGTTACTTCACAGAATAGAAAAAAAGTATCTGTGAAAATGGCCACTTCTTAGTCTTCATTGTATCATCAAAGTTCTTGGTTTTAGAAACGATTGTTATTATGAGTTTAGTTGGAGATAAGATTACAATTTGGAAAATAACCTGAGTGCCCTCCAGTCAATTTATTGATAATAGATACACATCATTAAACCATGAACTTCTAATTTTTGCTCCTTGTTCATTTGCTCTTGCTATATTAGCTTCGTTCATTTTCATTATTTCAGGACATCATGAAATAATTGTATAAGTATTAACTTTCTATACACACACACGCACACACACACACACACACACACACACACACATATATATATATATATACATATACATATACATACATACATACATACATACATACATACATACATACATATATATATATATTCTACTTTTGTTGTTTAGTTCCACCAAGTACAGGCTTTATGGAGTTGACAATCCACCTGCCTAAATGTCCTGAGTGCTAGGGTTACAGGTGTGAACCACCACTAGGGGTCCACTTGTTTTATTTTCTGCCAAATAAGATATGTTATGAGCTACTTCGTGATTGCAGGCATCCAGCTGTTGATCTAATACCGCTTGCTTTATTGAGTAGAGCCTGTTTTGTGTTTTCAAATACTTCATCACACAGAGTTAGCAGAGCTGGATCTAAATATACATCATAAAAGTTTATTTCATCCATAAGAGACTAACATTATGGTAGAAAGTAAAACTTTGTAATGTTCAAGAAGTCATTAACATACCTTCTGGCTGCTAGTGTCCTTACACAAAGAAAAGTATATGGAAAGGCTCCAAGTAACACACTGTTCCTATGTACTGTGTGGTAGAAGGCTGTGATACTTTTTCTTAAGACTACCTGAAAAAAATGTTCCAGCTAGGCTTTGTGTCTTTGTTATGGAAGAAGGGTCTTATGGAGCCATATAGATGGCACTGGTGATCTGAGAGCAATCGCTGTCAATCAAACCTTTGCCGCTTACTGTTCTGAAATGAAGGATTTGACATATGTACAGGCGAATTTCTGATGTGGCAGACTGATATGAGGCATGATATTTGGCTTCTATCAACAGTTGATTATATTACGAATCTAACACTGGAACATAGGCATAGACTGACAAGAGAATCAAGTACACAAGGAAGTTGAGCATATGTTTTTGGACCTTCATTTTTAGTCAGTCATAAATTCTTGGTGGCACAAAATAATTCCTTCACTAAGAAGATGATTTCTAGATTATTCTAGTCACTAGATTATTTCTAGTCACTTTGTGGTATACATGCTATTATTTCCATTTTAATATAATGATTGAGTTTATAAAAGAAGTAAATAAACTGATAACTGATTTTTTGAACTGTTTGGAAAAGATAATTCTATTCAAAAGTTATGGAATCCCAACAAAAAAGCAATGCTATGTATATGTTTGTTCTTTCTTATTAATATTCTAATATTAATTTCTAATATTCTCCCTTGATTTCCTTTGCTGAAATAAAATAAAGTAGAAAATTTATTCAACTAGTGAATGTTTTCTCTTAAAACAGCCAACCATACCTTAATTAAGAATTTTTCTGAGTAGATATTGCATCTGCTGCTTTTAGAAAGTGAAATCTAGCCATTTGTCCCATGATAACTCCTATCAAATCTATTTTCTATTTTTGAGCTTTTTAATTCCAATGAGTTAAAAGCTATCTTCTTTTGATTTTCTACTCATGAGTCCCCAATGTTCTGTTAAAAACACATTATATGGGATGGATAGAGTCTATTAACCATGATGATCCCTGAGTACAGACTCTAAGCAATTGACTGCATTTATTAAATATCCTGTCTGTCTATTGTCTTTGATAATATACTTCCCTGTCTGTCTCGCATTGATCCAACCTGATAATAAGCTTTATTAGAACTCCTCTGTCAACATTCAGGGATACTATTGCTACAGGCTCTTAAAAGAACAAGAAGAATGACTTACCAGCTTCTCAATTTAGATTTTCCTAGTGAATGAATTGAAAAACCTTATAACAGCAGCAATAAAATTTAGCTTTACTAAATGTACCAGAGTTGCCCTTAGTTTCACTGTAGCAAACGATACTGAGTACTTTGACTGAAATCATACTTAATCTTTTCCTCAAAATAGCATAGCTTAGAGACAAAGGAGAATTCAAATGCTTGGATATTCACCCCTAAAATTCCTTAAATCGGACAAATATGAATGAGACCTCTAAGTGAACAAAAGTTTTAAGGGTTTGTCATTTTAAATTGGAAACACAAGATGATACCCACTATACGTTACAAAGACTTCAATTATTTCTTGCATTTCTGGAAGAATGTTATCCTGGTTTGATTAATAATTAATAGAAATGCTTTTACTAGTGGAGAAGAAAAGTAATCAGCAATTTTCCTCAGTTTTGAACCTGCTACCATAATAACCTGCCTGGGAAAATATGCCCACTGGTTCAACAGTGGCAAGAATGGTATGTGAATAACTAACTGCTTTCTGAATGGATTTAAATCCTGGAACTATTCATGATGCCGTTAAGGAGAATTTGAACCTGTGGCTAAATAGGTCATAGGCCTATGGGTACATTCACTCCTATTATTTTGCTAAATGGTCATAAAGATGACTGCTGATAGAATTTAGTGTTTAATATACTCAAAGCTCATCATAGTGCAAAGAAGACATGAGATTTCTATATTATACCTCTTCCTCCTGGAGGAAGAGTTTATTTCAGAAGAGAGGAAAGAGGGGTTGTAAAATACAGAGGTTGGGGAGAAAAAAATTGGGTTTTGAAGCATTTCAAGTTTCGGATCTTTAGACTTGGAATTTTTTGTTTATAGTTATACTCTGGAGAAATTCCCTTTGTGAAGTTAATAAAGAGGTCATCTGAATGGTAAACAATTAGTAGCTCCACAGTGGCATGGATATGGATTCTCTTTGTTAAGAGAGAAATATAAAATTTGTTGACTCGTAAGAGGATTCTTAGAATCCTTTTACAAACAAGGTTGGTATTCCAGACAGTCACATGAGTTCTAATGGACTAAACATATTCCCTTGCTCTTACATGCCATGGCATGAGAACTCAGAGATTCCTTTTTAGGTGGGTATTTGAAAACAAGTCCCTTGTGAATTATCAGGGTAACAAAATTGAAGTGCATAATCTGGCTCCTTGTAAGACTCCACAGCCAAAAGCATCCTTTATTTAGCTGCTCACTGAAGATGTTTAGTTATTCAGCACTACAATTCATCTCTTTCCTAGTGTCTCATTGTCTATTCCTGAGAACAATAGAAAGAGATTGGATGAATAGAAGGGAAGATGACCCTTCTTCAGCATGTGTGTGTGGACATGAAAATCCACCTACCCATTTATGCCATTCCAATGTAAGGGCTTTATAAAAGGAGGTCCCCGAATCAAGCATTGTTAACCACTGTTACTGTATTTTCACATGTACCATAGAATATGCTGTGCAAGTTATCTAGAAAAGGAATAATTTTCAAATATTTCCCAGCTTTTAATTTTCATTGTAGGACTTTTTTAATGGACTCATTGTTTCAAAATGTTTTTGAGTTAAGACAAAATTAGAAAATGTCTTAACAAAACCTATTAGTTTATATACTAGATGAAAAATTTTAAGAAGGTCTTGTGGGGCTAGAGAGATGCTCCGTTGTTTAAGAATACTTGTTGCTCTTGTAGAGGACTCAGGTGTGATATCAAGCACTTGCATAGTGGCTCACAACTCTAGTTCCAGTGTGATCCAATACCTTCCTTTGGCCTCTGCCAGCACTATTGCACAGAGTGAACTTATATACAAGCAGATAAAACATTAATACATATAAAATAAAAGACCTTTAAAAATGTCTTTCAATAAAAACAAATCATCTGTTGGTTCTTGATACAAACCTGGTATATAGCCAACTCTGTGGCAAATGGTACAGGTAACATGAGAAATAGAAGAATATATTAGAATAATATATTAGAAGACTCTCACAGAACCCATTCATTGCATTGTAAGGTAAAAGCTGACACAAATATAGTAGATGAAATGTAGATAAGACGTTAGTATCAATATGTGAATGCAAGGTAGAAAAGCTGGCAAGGCCTGGAAAAGAGGTGGCTACTGTCACAACTTGGAGAAGGCGTATCTTCAACTGGGAGGAGAAAGTTCAGAATCTGTGCTGGATGCTAAAGAGGATCAAGTGCCTGATGGGAGTGGGCAAAGGGCAGCCATTACTTTGACTTTACAATCTCACAATTCTGAGGCCAACAATCAATTCACAAAAAGATGGCCATGTTTTTGCTGGAAATAAACTGTACTGAGATGCAGATGCAGTGACCATTGCATTTTCGTCTCCAACTTCATGACGGAAAGAAACAGAAGCCAACAGGTATCATTCAATACCAGTCGTCAACTAGAGGCAGAAATGGGCTTGCAACTCAGGAAAGTTACCCTGAGTGAAATGCTTTTAAGATTTCCATTACCTCATCACTACACTCCCATTCACACATGTACTATAGGACCTGTTCATCTAAGTACTGTCACTCCTTTTAAATTTAGCTGAACATGTCTAAAGAGGGGAGGTCATAGTCAATGTATGTAAGTCAAGCTATCAATCAAGGACTCAAATCAAGTATCCAAATTGAATCAATACTTGATTAATTTGTTAAAGGTCAAAATAGAAAATAAAAAGCTAAGCAAAATGAAACAAAATCTTGTACTTGTTTACAAGCGAATTGTCATTTTGTTTGACTATTAGTACGTATTAACAGACAATATTTGTAATAAAATTGAGATTAAACACTTCTTACAAAAAGATACCTTGAAGATATAGAGATGTGAGGTTCTGCAATTTTTCTGTTATACTTTCACATAGACTGATGCTTGCAGTAGTTCATTTACAGAGGCACAAATACTTTTTAAAACAATTGTTAACTCAAAGACTGTTATTTGAAGGAAATGACCTTTCTTCCACAATGACTACAAATAGAAAGTATACCCTTGTATTCTATTGGAGATCTACAAAGTGAGCTTGACCATCCTAAATTTTCCTTCTGTTTTGTTTTATGAGATAGCAGCCATGAAGCATTGCTATTTCAGTCTTTGAGATGGAAAAAAATTCATAGGAAGAGGCTGAGAGGGAAACCCAAAGATGTGCAGAGACTTTTGTACACTTATAACTCCTTGAGAGAAAAATAGACGGAGTCATTTCAGAATATGATGTTGTCATGGTGACACTTAAAATGAAAGTAAATTGTTCCCAACAGAAGTTAGACCTGAAGAAGCAGTTATAAGATGTCCCCATATGGCCAAGAATAGCTGAAATCTCAGATCAAAATTGCTAAGTGAGAACAATTCTCTTTGCCTGCATCTAGATGTCATTAAGTTCCACTGCTAGCCTTTGGGAAAATATACCTTTTTAAAAAAAAATATATATATAAGTTTCTTTTTATCTTTTCATTTATTGTTCAATCCTTTTTTAAAATCTAAATTTTATACCCCTCCCAGCCCACCCTTCAACTCTTCCTCATCTTATTTCTCCTTCCCCAGCCTCCAAGATGTCCCCAGTCACACCCCCCACGTACCAGACCTCCCCACTCCCTGGTGCCCCAAGTCTCTGGAGGGTTACTTGCATCTTCTCTGACTGAGTCCAGACTCAGTAGTCCTCTACTGTATATCAGGTGGTTTATGCTGCCTGGTTGGTGGTTCAGTGTCTGAGAGATCCCAGGGGTACAGGTTAGTTCAGACTGCTGGTTTTCCTATAGAGTCACCCTCCTCCTCAACTTCTTCCAGGTTTTCCTTAATTCAACCACGGGGGTCACCAGCTTCTGTCCAGTGATTTTGTGGAAACATCTGCATCGGACTCTTTCAGCTGCTTATTGGGCCTCTTGGAAGTCAGTCATGACAGACCTCGTTTTGTAATCACACTATAGCATCAGTAATAGTATCACACATTGGGGCCACCCACTGAGATGGATCTCAATTTGGGCATGTCAATGGACCTCCTTTTGTTCAGGCTCGTCTCTGTTTTTGTTCTGAAAGAGTCATCTCCTAGCACAGCAAAGAATTCACACTAGGGAGAAATCCTATGAATATAAGCAATGTGGTAAACCTTTTGCAAGTCACAGTACTCGCCAAGTAAATAAAAGAAGACACACTCAAGAGAAACCCTATGAATGACATCTACAGGATAAAGCCCTTGTACATTGTGATCATCTTCAAATTCATAAAAGAAGACATACAGGTGAGAAACCTTACACATGTAAACAATGCAGTAAACCCTTCATATGTCAGTCATATTCAAGACATGAAAGAAACCATAATATAGAGAAATCCTGTGAGTGTATTTAACATGATAAAGCCTTTGCACATTTCTATAGTCTTCATCACCATGAAACAATACATACTGTGTAGAAATTTATGAATACATTTAATATTGTGATGTATTTTCAAATTTCCCAAGTCCTCATCATCATGAAAGAGAAACACTATAGAGCTGGCATCCTACAGTCAAAAACACTGACTCACAATTATTCCTGTCTGAAAGAACTGCAGGAAAATACACCTTTTTACCTTCACTATTACTATGCCTCTGTCATTGCCTTTAAGAAAAGCTTAATTACCACAGGACTCCACTAACCATCATGCTTGTAGGTTTTTGCTTCATTTGCTTATTAACCATTGCCCCTCTATCTTTAATTTTCTTCCTCTTCCTCATCTTCACTTCTCTCTTGTTCTTCTTCCTTCTCTCCTCTTCCTCTCTCTTCTTTTCTCAGACCATAGACCTCCTCTCACAAACACACATACATACACACTCACACACACACATACACACACATACTTACACATGTGCATACACACACGTAGAATAACTTACTTTACAATGAAAATGGCTTTAACTGCGTTCCTGCTCAGCTAACTATTGCATCAGATGCAATCTTTTCAAGCAGCTTTCATCCTCCCCCAGTCAAGTTTCCAGCATGATATGCAGAGCATCATGCTTTCGGTACTGGACGCAGTTCTCTAAGATCATCTTTGTGAATTGGATCAGACCATTCACACTGCCTGAAATGCAGTTTACACCCTCTGTGCCAGAAGCCATCAAGGAGAAGCTAAAAACTGGCAGGTGATCTTCCTGAGGTGGTTTCACCATGGACTGTACTGTTAATGATGGAATTGCTTCTTTAGGCAAAGCCAAGGAGATTTCATTTTAGGAAAGGTTCCTGTGATTTATATGCTTTTCTTGTTATTATTAAATATATATAACAATCACTAGGTATTAGTCCACCCTTTTGAACAGATATCTGCACAGCAATGAACATGTATTGTCTTGTAATGATACTGTATAGACAAATAGATGATTTCTTAATTATTAATGATCCCATAAGAATTCCTAAAATTAAGTAATTACTAAGCTCTTTTATAATAGGACTGCTATTAAGTGTTTTCTGGTGTCAAAACTGCACTGAGAACTTTGCCAGTCTTCAAGTGTCACTAGTTAATTGCTTCTGAACTGTAAGCAGGTATCTACAAAGTAGAGCACATTCCATGAGGTTGTAAAACCATTAACCAAAGGTCATAAAAAAGGGAACTAAGGATAGGTGCAAAGACAGAAGACAAAATATTGACTGGGTTTATCTATATAAAAATTTAATGATAAATTATTTGTAATCTTTAGCTCTCTATGTACCTGTAGAGCTAATGACAGTTGATGAATATTTAGCCAGATAATAACTCTTAGTAGATATGCATGTACACATCTCCTGTTGTAAACTTTTTATTCAATTTATGATTTGAATTTATGTTTGAACTTCTAGTGAACTTTTGTAAAAAAAAAAAAAGGGGGGGGGAAGTGGATCCTTGGAAAAACCATATGGTCTATTCTAGAAAAGGTACAAAAGACTAGGCAACACTACATTTGAAGGCATATCATTGAGAGCACATCATTGGGAGTAAGGCATTGGTAGTAAGGCATTGGGAACGAGGCCATTGTTACATCAGAGCAATAGGAGGAGAGAAAGATTAAAAGGAGAATCAGAGTGGAATATGTTAGAAATTACAAGGCAATATTAAAAATTTCAAAAGCAATATGCACAATGTAGATGAAAGAGGGGAAAAAATAAAAAGAAGAAGCTCCAGAGAAAGCAGAAGGAACAGGCAGGCTTCTCCTGACCATGGGACAGAACAGGTATTTTCTTAATAGCAAGGCAGGCTTAGTCTTACTAAAGAGAACAAAGATTTTTTTCTTTTTTAATTATAATTTATTATTTTATTTGTTTACATTTCAAATGATATCCTCCTTCCCAGTTTCCCCTCCACAACACATTCCCCGTCCCCTTTGCCTCTATGAGGGTGCTGCTCCACCCACCCACTCACTCCCGCCTTGCCACTCTAGCATCTTCCTATGCTGGGGCATCAAGCCTTCACAGGACCAAGGGCCTCCCCTCCCATTTATGCAAAATAAGGCAATCCTCTGCTACATATATATCTGGAGCCATGGGTCCCTTCAAGTATGCCCTTTGGTTGGTGGTTTAATTCCTGGGAGCTCTGGATGATCCAGTTACTTGATATTGTTCTTCCTATGGGGTTGCAATCCTCTTCACCTCCTTCAGTCCTTCCCTGTAAGTATTTGTCAGGTATTGGCAAAGCCTCTTGGGACAGCTATACCAGATTCCTGTCAGCAAGTACTTCTTGGCATCAGCAATAGTGTCTGGGTTTGGTGTCTGCACGTGAGATGGATCCCTAGGTGGGGTGGTCTCTGGATGGCTTTTCCTTAAGTCTTTGGTCCATTTTTTTGTCCCTACATTTCCTTTTGACAGGAACAATTCTGGGTTAAAAATTTTGAAATGGGTGGATTGTCCCCATCCTTCAACTGGGGGCTGTGCCTATCTACTGGAGGTTGTCTCTACAGGTTCTATTTCCCCTTTGTTGAGTATTTTGGCTAATGTCATCCCCACTGGGTCCTGGGACTTTTTAGTGATTATGCCCAGTTCCTCATTCCCCACTGCTACAGGTTTCTTTTTTTTTTTTATTGGATACTTTATTTACATTTCAGATGTTATCCCCTTACCCCATCCCCCCGCCCCGCCCAGCAACCCTATCCAATACCCTCTCCTCCTGTTTCTATGAGGATGTGCCACCACCTACCCCCCTACTCCCACCTCCCCACCCTTGTATTCCCCCACACTCGGCGTCCAGCCTTCATGGGACCAAGGATCTCCTTTCCCACCTATGCCCAACAAGGCCATCCTCCCCTGCATATACAGCTGGAGCCAGGGTTCCTCCCTAAGTGCTCCCAAGCTGGTGGTTTAGACCCTGGGGACTCTGGTTGGTTGGTATTGTTGCTTTCCTCATTGGCCCGCAAACCCTTTCAGCTCCTTCAGTCTTCTCTCTAACTCCTCCATTGGGAACCCCTTGATCAGTTCAATGGTTAGCTGTGAGCATCTGCCTCTGAATATGCCAGACTTTTACAGACCTCTAAGGAGACAGCTATATCAGGCTTCTGTCAGCATGTACTTCCTTTCTTCTTAAGCCTTGGCTTTAATTCATTTAGCAATAAAAGAGTAGAAGCTTTTCTTTCTCTATGCATAAAGATTGGAGCTCATTTTTCATCCAGAATGAGTGAGTTCTTTGTGCACTGGTGTCTTTTGCTCTACATGTAGGTGTGTGTGTGTGTGTGTGTGTGTGTGTGTGTGTATGTAATTATGAAATAAGTATGTAGCTGAACCCAACTGGTTTCATTGGAAAAGTATAAATATGTACACATGAATCTGTATATGAATTTATGTGAGTTTATCCATATTTGTGTATGTAAAGGATTTTCCTTCTGTGAGCATGACACTCTTCTCCTGACTCAATAGAAGTTTATTGTTCCAAATCTCACCATAGTCTGACAAGTGAAAGGCATCTGGACAAGAGGGAAAAGGATATAGCAATTAATCCTTTACTGTTTTACTATAAGGTGCTAAACATCAGCGACCACTGGCCTCTGGAACTCAAGCAAGTCAGCTACAATAGCAAAGTGACCTAGACTTAAGATAGGTAAACATTTTATTATCAAACAGCAACCCTAAATATCTTGTTCCCGTTAATGCTCTTACCCATTAGCTTACCTTTAAGAGAGAACCAAGAAAGACAAACAGTTGGGGCTGGCCCTGGCACCTTGTAGTCTGTATCAAATAAAGAAAGAAACACACTAAAGTGTCTCAGTTTAGGTTTTCATTATATGAGACTCATTTCAAGTCCTGTATCTTTCAGGAAATGTATCCAGACCAATTTAGACCATAGAAAGTATATACAGATTTACTTTCTCAGCTAAAATACATAATTATATCCTCAATCTTCCTATAAGATTTTTATATGAATAAAATGAATTACAGACTCCCTGTAGCAGGGAGTATGTCATTCATGCATCTAAAACAGTGCCATAGATATGAAGGTTGCATATTAAATTGTCATTAAGGCCCTAAGCAAACAGCACAATTGCATATTGCTCTAGCTTTATTTACATGCAAAAACTGAAAGAAAAGTACATAACTGATCAGAAGTCTTTGAGTGATAACCACCCCTTAGCAGACAATCTGGTAGTCAGGAATAAAACCAAGCTAGTTTAGGGACATAGCACTAGTCATATCTTGTAAGGTAGCTAGAATTCCATTCTGCAAATACATCATGGTCTTCCAGATGAGAATTGTCCCATAACTGCATTTTTTTTATAAAAACTCATTTTGTAAAATGCACAAAAGGTGTTTTGAAAGAAATGTGGTAGTTATGACTGATAAAAGTTAATTTATTTATCTTTTATAAGCTAGGTATTAAGGCATGCATATGAGTATAAAGCTAATCAGCAATTTTTAGTATGCATCTCATAAGCAAATCAACATTTCACAACTGCATGTTTACACTTCTTAGATCCTGCCCTCAAGATACGAGGCAGAAGAGTTTCAACAAACTGCAGATGATGCATTCTTTTGAGGTCTGAAATTTTACTATGTTTGTTTTGCTCTCTGAATGCCCAAACCAACTCTGAATGTGGGCTCACATTGAAGAGGCTAGTTGGTGCTCTCCATAGCATGTGTATCTATGAGTGTCTTTGTGTATGTACAGGTTTATGAGGGTGCTGGCAGAGACCAGAAGAGGTCATCAGATCCCCTGATGTTGGAGTGATAAGGGATTTTGATATGGATACTGGGTACTGGACACTGGGTACTGAACTCTCTGATCCACTGCAAGAACAGCAAGTACTCTTAACTGCTGAGACATCTTTATAGGCTCTCCTACTCCAAAAGGAGATGCTTAAGATGTACAGTTATCATTTTCCACTTGGCAGGTTTAGTTTCCATGCCTATCTTGAAAATGCTTCTACCAAATGCTTCAAAAGGAAAAAAAAAAAAACAAATTTAAAAGAGTTGTCTTTAATTAGATAACAGACTATGACCCCTTTTAAAAACTCTGAGTTTAGAAGACAAAACAAAGTGCAAAACTTTGTAATATGATTTAAATGGAAAAATGAACCAAAGCCTAATTATAAAGTCACAAATAACAATATCAGTCTATTGAGGTTAAGGCCTTTATCATTGTTTGGTAGGGCAAATTGTTCTCCATGAAAATGTGAGAATTTCTCTAAAAGAATGAATGACATTTACTTCTGCACTGGTCCTGTTGTAAGATTGTAGTTGTCTAAGATCCTTAGATAAAATGCCCTACAGTGGGGAGAGGGACCTTGTAGCATCCAGCTCCAGCAGAAAGATGCTCATCCAGTAGAGAGATGAGGTTGCAATCCCATATTCAAAAACTCTGACCTAGAATTGTTCCTGTCTGAAAGAACTCCAGGAACAAAGATGGAGAAGAGTCTGGGGAAAAGGGGGTCCAGTGACTAGTCCATCTTGGGATCCATCTCAAGGGGAGGCTCCAAGGCCTGACACTATTACTGATGCTATGGTGTGATCACAAACAGGGGCCTATCATGACTGCCCAACAAGAAGCTGAAAGAGTCACATGCAGGTACACCCAACCAATAGACAGAAGCTGCTGACCCCTGTGTTTGAATTAGGGAAAAGCTGAAAGAAGCTGAGGAGGAGGGCGACCCTGTAGGAGGACCAGCAGTTTCAATTAACCTGGATCCCCATGATCTCTCAGGCACTGGACCACGAACCAGGCAGCAAACACCAGTTGACATGAGACCCTCAACACATATACAGGAGAGGACTGCCAGGTCTGGACTCAGAGAAGGTGCACTTAACCCTCAAGAGACTTGGGGCCACAGGGAGTGGGAAGGTCTGGTGGGATGGAGGTGGGATGGGGGTGGGATGGAGGCATCCTGTTGGAGATAGGGGGAGGAAATGTGGAATGTGGAACAGTTGGAGTGTAGATTGAGAGGGGAATAAAGTCTGTATTGTAATAAAAAGATTAAAGAATAATAAATAAATAAATAAAGACTGTAGTTGTCATTTCAGACTTTATTCATGCTATCATTCTACTGTGACTGCATCATACACACACACACACACAAATACAGAGGTAACTAGTGAAGTTATTGATGAAGTAATTTCATCAAACATAATACTCACTAAGATTTAATAATACCTATAACATACCAGGTATCTGCTATAATAGTAAAACAAGAACAGCAGCAGTCAATCCAGAAAGGAGTTACACCTAATTCATAATTCTATTCATGTGTTGAGTTTATTAGAACGAAAGAGCTTCAAGGCTTGGGCACTAAAGTGGAAGGGAAATTCTAGATAGAAGCAGCACAATTCATGGAGGTCTAAACATGACGGGCTCCTGAAAGCAAGGGAGACTTCAATTTAATGCCTGGAAAAAAGCTTTATTGAGAATGAGAATCTCCCAGTCTCTGTCTCTCTGTCTCTGTTTCTGTCCCCTCTCTTCTCACACACAGTGTAACAACAATAATTAAAGAAAAAGGAAAATATTAACTTGAAAGTGGGGGGACTTGAAAAGGTTCAAGGGAATGTATTTTGAGAGGGGCTGGAATGGAAGAAGTAAAATAGTTCTATTTCAATTAAAAAAAAAACATTTTTAAAACATTGAGAGAATGAGAGAAAGTGTTCTCAAGGAGTATCTGGACCAACCTCCCAAAGAAAGGATAAGTCTGACTTTGTATAACCTTTTAATGGTAGGCAGAAACTTTCATGCCATATGATTTAGTTCAGGATAGCATACATAACAAGGAGTATATAGGAACTGATTTTCATAAATTGAGAGCTTGTCAAGTCACAGGACAAGCTTTTTAACTCTTACACTACTTCTTAACTCTCTCTCTGTCCCAGAGAGACCTTCAGGAAGGTCTGGTCTGGTCTGGTCTGATTCAGTCTCTGGGGTCTGGCTTAATGGTGCAGATCTGGGTTCTAACAATACGGCTTTAAAATTTCCACATATGGGGCTAGAGAGATGGCTCAGTGGTTAAGAGCATAGATTGCTCTTCCTGAGGTCCTTAGTTCAATTCCCAGCAATCACAAGGTGACTCACAAGGATCTGTAATGGGATCTGATGCCTTCTCTGGTGTGTCTGAAAACAGTGACAGTGTACTCATGTACATAAAATAAATAAATAAATAAATATTAAAAATTTTCCACATATATCATAAGCTTATGTTTCATAGCAGTCAGGTGAAGTACTACTGTTTACACCTTATGGACTATCAACTGAGATACTGATATATAGAACGTTAACAAACTTGTGCTCCTAGGAGTATGTGGTGATGTGCAGATGCAGGGTTCTAGCTGCAGAGCTTATCTTCTTAAATATCATGCTCCTAGATAACGAAGTGTGCACATCTGATTGCTTAGCCAGCTTTTATTTCCACCATGTTTCATTTTCTCAAAATCATACCTATTTTGGTGGGAGTTGCAAGTATCAGGCTGTGATCTTTGACCTAAGAGCAAGGCTTCGTGGTGAATATAGATTAGCATAGGTTATCCCTCTATCACAGTTTTCTAGCCACAATAATGGACTATGAAGGGGTATGGCACCCAAGACAGCCAACAAGGCAAATTTTTTGGTCGAATATTGAGGAAGACTGTTACTGTCTCATTCTCAAATCCTGCAGTATTGGGTTCTGAAATCCAGATCAGCTCTAGTCACATTGCTACCCTGATGGAATAAGTTTAACTGCTGATATGGAAGATGTAGCAGATTTACAAGTCACTGGATCATTTATCATATCATCGAAGGCAGCCATAAAACTACCTTTGAAATTTGAAGGCTGAAGATTCCAGTGTTGTGAACCAGTGAGGCCCCATTAAATGGAAGGTTGATGATGGGTTGTATCAAATGCAGCAAAATTCACCTGACTTTTCCATTTAAAGAACCAAGACAAAATTAATCATTTTCTTTATGTAGAGAGTGCTATAATGCATACAGTAGGAATGAAGTACTTTAAAAAAAAACACATTAATTCTGGACTAGAGAGCAGCCAGGATTTGCATGTTTGCTTTTAATGTAGGCCAGTGATGACACTGTAAGTGGTCTTAACTTTCCTCCTTCTGACTCCACAGGAGGCACTATGAATCAGCCATGATGAGGTAAGACAATACTCCTTTCTGAGAGTGCTGGAGGTAGCCACAGACAACAGATTACATTTTACAAACAAAACTTGTGTGATTACTGATAGAGCTAGCTGCTGGTTTTTAACATAAATATAACCTTGGAAAATTTTCTTAAAGTTTATTATAAATGACTATCTGTCCATAGAGTGCTAAAATAATTGAATTGCCTTGCCTTCTGAGGGGAAAAAAACATTTCATGAGTCAAAGCATAATAGAACAGGTGACATAGAACAAAGCTTGAGTATAAACCTTTTCAATAAAGTAAAAGAAATAATAAAAGCATCCTCTGAAGGCTGTAATGGCACTAAATTTGTCATATAGATTTATTTTATAAGACACATCACAATTGCATTGATGTTTTACAGTTCACAAAATTATAATTCTGTTGCATAATATACTCTACATATGATCCATAAGGTGACAGCAAGATTAATCGAAATTTCAGTGGAAAATGATGTTTTAACTAAGAATAGCATTTTTGGTGTGATTGGGTGACCTGCTCAGGACATCCCCAAACAAAATAGTCAGGGAGCCAATAATAAATATATAGTAAAGCTTGGAAAGATTTTGTTTGTAGTATTTTACTTTTAGTGATTAAAATTTTATGTATGTGAGGCTTGGTCTTCATATACAACCAAAGATGGTCTGAAAACACTCTTTGTCATATCACTCCTCAAGTACTGGGATGGACTTGTACCACTCAATCCTGCTTGGAAGCTTTTATTTAGCCTTCATGAAAAGGACCTGCATAAGGTAGACAAGTCCCCAGTCGCTCCCCTAATCTAACTGTGGTATTCAATTTAGTAAGCTTATAATAACGGCTATAAGACTTCCCCTCCCTCACTCAAAATGACTTCTCAAAATTTTCGTCTCACCTCCTTCCACAACTTGTCTAGGGGTAGCTCTTCTATATCATTCAAATACCATGCCCAGTGGGTACATCCATATTTATAAATGATCATTTAGTGGTCTTCTTTATATGTACTATATATTTATAAATATATATCATGTTAATATAACTATAATAATTATAAACATACTGTATTTATGTTTATGTTCTATTTACATACTATAACTTGATACACACATAAATGTATAGTGCAGGATCCATTGTCCCCAACACACTTGTTACATGATCAACTATTAGTTCGTATACTGAGTGCTCACTGTGTTGGTCACTGAAGACACCTGACAGTGTCGGATACAAATATGTTTTCTGCCTACTTGAGGCTTTTAGTATAACAAGAATATTTATGGTGGTCCAGCAATGTTTATAGTACTTCAACATACCGCCAGCAGAGTGTCACTTCCTGGTGGCATTTGTGAAGTGGAAATTATTCTGGTTCTCATGCCTTCCTTTGAGCAGTGGAGGAACAAGAAAGACAAATGAACATGGCCTTTCCTGAGACAGACCTGAATCTGGAACGTTCTGTTCTGCCTCTGGCAGATGCTGCTGTTAGGACAAGCAGCCTTCATTTTTGTCTTGCTTATAGAGCACTCCTTCAGACCACTAAGCAAACGACTGGCACAATTGCTCTCTATGACGTACTAAAGTTTGAGAAAGATCACACACTTAAAGGGAATGGAAAATGTATATGACACATGAACAAATGGAAGGATAATTATTATTAATAAAATGTTTTAATGGTGAAGCACACCCTTAGTCCCGGCACTCTGGGGGCATATACAAGTGGATGTGCATGAAATCAAGGACAGCTTGGTCTACACAGTGAACCTAAAGCCAGCCAGAGCTACATAGCAATGCCAGGCACTCACTAGTTAGTCTTAATTCTCATTTCTTTTTTTATGGAAGGAACTTTGGACCTAAAAGTCACAATTAGCAGAAAAGTCGGAGAAAAGAATTAGAATAAAAGAAATTCGAACTAATTTCTTTGACCTCTACAGAGCCAAACATGGCTGGAAGATTAGAACCATTTAGAATTTTAGGGTTTATTTGTTACATAAGCCAATGCAGTTACTACCTATAATTATGATCACACACACAAAAATAAATGTACAGTAAATTAGCTTTTAAGTTTGCACATCCCGTTTTAAAATTATCCCTTTCAAAGTGTTTTCAAAAAACTATAATTACAAAAAAAAAGCATAGCAATAAATCATGGGATTGAAGAAAACGTTTTAATATATGTGTATACACAATGCAATAATTATTTTCAAAGTTCCTTAGATACTTCCTGGTACAAAGAACATCCTCTTATGCATTTGTAATAGGTGAGGGGAATAGTTTTGATTAAATTTTTAAAATAAGCATGGAATGCCAACGTGGCAGTGAACAGGCCAGATATGATGGGGTCCTGGTAGTTCAGTTTGCATTAGATGTACTGGGCACAAGCGGGATTTCCTCATTGAGGGCCATGAGTTAGTGCAGAGGGTGTATTACATCAGGAATACATGAAAATTGTTAGATAAGAAAATTACACAGTTGGGCAGTGGTGGGACGCACCTTTAATCCCAGCACTTGGGAGGCAGAGGCAGGCAGATTTCTGAGTCCGAGGCCAGCCTGGTCTACAGAGTGAGTTCCAGGATAGCCAGGACTACACAGAGAAACCCTGTCTCGGAAAAACCTAAAAAATAAAATCAACAAAAGAAAACTACACAGTTATCACTGAGAATTGGACTTGTTCCCACTGGATCTGTTATTTTCCTGCTGGAAAGAGGACTGATAAAGACAGGCAGAGGACCATGTAGTGCACTTCTCATACTTTTCCAAAATAAGGAAGAGAAGCTTTATTTTCAAATCAGAGTTGAAATGTCTGACAAGGATTTGGGAAGCTCAGGAGAAAGAAAAGAAGCCAGGAAAGGATTAATTTCAGTCCCAACCCTGGTGGCTTGGGCTCTCAAGCACAAGAGCAGAGCTCATTGTTGTGTTCCAACAGTTGGCTCGCTCATCCAATAGCTGGAACAGAATCAAAAGCTGGCAGGAGCTGAAAAGTGAGTGGGCTTGCCTCTGGCTCACAAGCCTAACACACAATTTTTGATGTTGCTGACTGGCAGTGTCAAGACCAGGGCTTGCCACCATGGCCTGACCCTTTAGTGCACTAGTCTACTATCAATCTGCTAGACTGTACGTATTTGAGTAATTACGGGACATTCAAAGGAAGGACCCGTTAAGAGAGAAGGGCTTGTTTTGCTATTAGCAGATGAATAGAGTCGTATGAAGCAAAGCCATTTCTTTCTGATGTTCTAGTAGCATTCAGAGTCAGTATTTCTCAATCATGCCTTGGCATCATTCATGTACTTTGGGGAATTGTATGCATGTCATACACACCACTTATTTGTAAGTTCTTCTAAAAAAAGAAAATGTCTTTCTGATGTTCAGCTTTCAGAACTGGCCAGACCTTCCAAAGCCTATCACCTTTTGAGGTACAGAGTATAATTTTCTCTAACGTCACTGTCCTGCTGCTATAATATGGTAGGAAAGCTAGAAGGAAAAATATGATAAAGCAATGTACTTAAGACACACAGAGAAAGTCTAGACTACGGCAAGCTCTAGGAGGTTGATGCAAGTGCCGGATCTCAATAGACTAGAGACTGAATTCTATGTTCTGTTCCTTCTCAACAGTTGCTTTGCTTTTCCCTCTCAAAACTTTCTGCCCCTCACTCCAATGTTTTTGTCTGTCACACCAAACTCTCCTTGTTAAAGGAATGTCTTTTTGCATTATGAATCTTATTTTTATGTAGTTTCTGTAAGTGTATTGGGAAAAAATAAACATGATAATAAACACTAATTTTGTTAGCATTTAAAATCATGAAATGCTATAAGTAAGAGAGTAATTAGACTCAATTAACTAAAATAGTTGGAGTGTTATGTCTTTTGAGTTAGTTGTTTTTGTATTGGTGAGCATATTAATCCTCAAGAACACAACTGCTTTACTTGTTTTTAATTCTTGCTTTCTTCTTCCACTTATTAGATTGAAGAGAAAGAAATACATGGAGTTTAATTCAAGATCAGTTTCAGGATCAGTGTTTATAGTATACAAGCAGAGAGATATGGTTGGGGAAGAAAAAGAAGAAGAGGAAGGAGGAGGAGGAATAAGAGAAAGAGGAGGAAGGAGAAGGAGATGGAGAAGGAGGAAAGAGAAGAGGCAGCACCTGACTCAAAATTCTGTCATAATGCTTGGTTACAGCTTTGCGCCATGCAGTGCTCACAAGCACCTCTTACCAGCCTTCTGCTTGAGGACTGCTACTGTCACCAGAGCTACAGGTTCTCAGGTGATAAAGGTGACGTGACAGCTGGCTGACTCTGGGAACAGGAACACAAAATGCTCCAAAAGTAGTATCATTTCTTATTAAAAGGGAATATGTATTTAACTGTCTCCTTTTGTCTTTCTTCAGACTGAGAGGCAATTTTAACTGTTTATTTCTATAAGGCTTTGATGAACGACCCTACTTGCCACTTCACAACAGTTTTGTGATCCATACTGCTGCTGGGACCAGGTGGAGGTGTCATTAAAGGCACTCTGGAGAAATCTTGGTAAAACTCGATTCTTTATAAATGAAATCAAGGCAGTCTTACAGATGGGAAGTTGAGTACGATGAGGAGTAATATCTTCACTCATATGCATATCCTTTCCATCATTACCAGCTACTGAGTGCATTGGTATTTAGACCACATCTATGCTTTCATAAGGATCGTGTTTTCATTAAACTGTGCAATTGTGGGATACAAATGCAAAGCTATTTAGGGAACTGGTTTATTCATCTGTTTTGACCAAAAGTAGTGTTGAAGAACAGCTACACAAAACACTAAATGGGGTTCAGGGCAAAGGCTCTCTGTGCCATGCTTCTCCTTTTATTTCGAACACATTCATTGGGGTCCCCTAAAGCAATTGTTCTCAACTTCTCTCCTCTTTCAGAATACATGTGCCATGCTAGAATTATTCATGGTATAACATATAATACATGAATTGTGCACACTCTCATTCAAAACCCTCCCATGAAACCACAAGCTGTCACCTATTTTCCTTCTAAATTCCTGCTCTGGATGCAGCTTACTGTCAGTCTTGCTGAAACCATACTGGCCGTGCTTTTCCCAGGTTACCACCAAAATGATCACCTCTGCGTTTTTCTATTTATAGTATTCTTGTCTCCCCTTCTCACATATGTCCTAAAAGCTTCATCTGCTGTACGTGCAGGTGACTTCCTCTCTTCGTACATCCAGTCATTGAAATGGCACCTCTCTGGAAGCTATCCAAAGTTGTCCCATTTACATTTGTAATGCTTATTTACTTGTATGAGTGGAACACATGAGCCATGGTGTGCATGTGGAAGTTTGAGGACAACTTGCAGGAGTAAGCACTCTCTTTCCACCATGAGAGTCCTGGGGATCTAACTCAGGTGGTCAGACTTGGCAAAGAAAATTCTTTTGTTCACCATGTCATCCTCCCAGTCCCAGAATCATCCCATTTTAAATAGCTAGCTAACCATATTGTTCCTTTCCTCTTACCTGGTTTACTTCATATAGATCAACTATTTCTGTGATCATATTATGTAGTGGGAACTATGCACATACATATTCACTCATTTACTTCATTATTTAAACCTCCCAACAGAAAATACACTGTGTGGGACTTGTCCATCCTCCTCACTACCACTAACCGCAGCCTCGGGAGCAGTAGTGGATATCTAGTGTAGTTCTTCAGTGAATGAATGAGGGAGAAATAAACAAAGTGTTACGATGGGAAAGTTAAAAAGCCAATTGTCAAGTTTCCAGCCAAGTATCTTTAACTGAACCCTTTACCCCTTTATTGAACCCTTTATTTTATTGTTATTATCAAAACATAAACAAATGTAGAAATAGCCTCGACTTTCTTGTCTATTTACTTTTCTACAACAGCAACCTTGATGTCAAATTTTATTTTTTACTTTTCACAATTGCTGATTTGTTTCCAGTAAGTGATAACCACATGCTGCAGCACCGGTCTCAAAAGCCACCTGGTGTGAATGCCATCGTGAGTGGGTTAGAGCACAGACATGTATTCCCTTCCTCTGTGGGTGCTTTAATTACCTTTGGATTCTCACAGAGAAAGTAACTGCCGTCTAGCATCTAGTACAGATCTATTTGTAAAGCAATGAAGAAATACACAGGTGAGTGAATATGTTACTCTGATTCCAGACATGCCAGAGGGTGAGGTTATCTTGGAAGGCAAGTTGTCAATCAGCTCCCCTGGGTCTCATTAAAGGGCTGCCTCTGATCAGAATGCTCATGTTTCCATGGGCAACAAACTTGTGGCAGTATTTTGGTTGACATTATTTGACATCTACTTTAAGCATTTGATTCTTTGTGACTAGGAACACAGCCATCATGGTTGTTATTTTGAATTCTAAGAGAAAATTTAATATACATCGGAGAATAAAATATTTTTATACAAAAGATATCACTACCTTTGTAGTACCTTGGCATAAATGTCACGAATATAGTGCTATGTGCATCTGGGACAACTTGAAATGCTGTTTCTCTAGACAGTATTCAATGCATGTAGTACTTTCTATACACACACACACACGCACACGCACACGCACATGCACACATGCACAGTACCTTCTTTTTACACACACATGTGAAAGTCTTCACTATTAAAGAATGTGCTTCTAAGCTTTGGTGACAGCAAGCATTGTGGAATTGTTAATGTTCTATTTCTAAACCACTGTTAAATATTGGCTGAAAAAATTGGTATGATGTTATATTAGTTTGAAGTAAAGCACCTGAGAATAAATTCTTGCTGTAAGAAAGAGAACTCGACCCAAACTATAATATTATGTTTTCATCACTATAATTTAAATAAAACTTCAGCCTAAATAGATGTGATCCTTAGCTAAATAGCCAGGACAAAGCAGAGATTGAGAAATTTCTAGGAATAGACAATTATTCTCATAGCCAGCCAGCAATATACTTGTCTGATTTGTTGAGCAATAAAACTTCATATACATTTTATTGGGGCTGAGTTTACAAAGCCAATATTGTTGAGTATTAATGGGTGCTGAGCTAAGCAAGGATGTCTGACATAAAAACAATGTGAACTGTGCCTTAATTTTACCTTCTCAAGGATGGAACATTCAGCTCAGTCTGTATAAGAATATGCCCTGTGTTTAACAAGCTAGCAATTCCTTCCTTGAACACAGTACATGGCTTATCTATGTTTCCTTTATGTTACTCAGTTTGACTTCTTCAAATATGACTCATCATGATCTCTGATACTCCATCAAGGAGCTAAATTCAAGTAGCAAAGTGTCCCATCTAGTTAGCACATACTAAGCACAACAGCTACAGGTCACACTTTAAAAGCCTTCTATTTCCGACTTTTTTGATTGCAGTAATTTGTAGTTCTTTCTTGCTAGAGGACCGACAGGCAGATGCAGTCCATGTTTCTACCAACTGACTCTACATGAATGTTTAATGTCACCTAGCTGCATCTCCTGCTCCGATTTTGAGGATGGTGGGTGTTAGGAGAGCACAAAGGCAGGCTCCCGGGAGCCAGGGGTGTGCAGAGGCAGCTGTACCATTTACAGTATAATTGGTAGGGTCATAGATCACAGGATGTCCAAAGTTCACCATGAGAAGATAAAGATGTTGGAGGACCCCTGAAGAGATACATCAAGGGTCTCTCTTTTCTGTCTTTCTCAATAATGACTCCAGCTGTGTGTTGCAGGTTGTAGGTTGTTATGGCGACCAAAAGGGAAAAGCTTGGGAAGCTAGGTGAGAATGTAAGTTGGAGAAGAACTCAGTTTTAACATCTCTGCCTGTACATTTGAGATAATAGCTGATTGAGTGCACACATAGGTGGTCTGAAAGATGGTGGTGGAGTGTGGGATTGTCATTGTCTTAAGACACCAAGGACACAGAGTGTGAATATCTTAACTCTGATGCCAGAAGACCTCTTTGTGAACTAACCTTCACTTAGCAGGTATGTAGGCAGGACCAAAGTTCTCACCCACTCTGTAAAGTGGGAATGGGGACCACACCTGCCCTGGAAGCTTTTATTGTTTGTTTTTGAGGACAAAATAAGTTAATGCATAGCAGTATTACCTTGCCCCCAAATAAGCACTCAATATATTTTGCTCTCAGGATCACTTCTATATTTCCTCAGAACTCAATATGGTATACAAACTCTACCAAAACTATATAAGTTCAAATGATCTATAAAATCTTTTCTTCTCTCAGTCACTTTGGGCAATCCCCTCTGTTCTGTAGACTTCAATTTCCCCATCTGTGAATCAAGGTTATTTGTAGAGGCAATTGACTAATATATGATTAAAATTAGGGATGAAACCACTTAAATGTCCTTAACATGGTCTCAGTTACATTTTATTTCCTCAATGATGATCTATGATTATTAGCAAAAAACAAACAAAAAACAAATAAAAACAAAAACAGTAACTTGTAGAGTGGTAATACATGGGAATAGATATGTCATAGAACATTTACATACAGAATCACTTTTTCTTCTAGAACAAATGTTCTCTGTAATTTAAGAATTAATATATATATATATATATATATATTATATATTATATTATATATATATCCTCAACTCTGAAATACTTTTGTGAAGAGAGTAAACATAAGAAGTATCTACAGGCCTTCCGCCCCTGCCTGGTCCTCTGGGCTGGAGCAGACACAGAGTCGGTCTGCTCCTGTCCTGTTGAG
>NW_021620926.1:2539011-2550035 GCF_004785775.1 Grammomys surdaster
TCCAGGAGCCACTGCACTCAGAGCAGCTGGTAAGAACTCCATCTCACTCCCTAAGCCCCAGAGATACATCGGGGAGCCAGGGACATTCAGGGCACAGCAGCTACCCAAACCCCGCCCCTCTGGAATTCCACTTCCCTTCCGCCCCTGACTGGTCTTCTGGGCTGGAGCAGACACAGAGTCGGTCTGCTCCTGTCCTGTTGAGAAACTGAATCCTGAGTCATCCAGGAGCCACTGCACTCAGAGCAGCTGGTAAGAACTCCGTCTCACTCCCTAAGGCCCAGAGATACATCTGGGAGCCAGGGACATTCAGGGCACAGCAGCTACCCAAACCCCACCCCTCTGGAATTCCACTTCCCTTCCGCCCCTGCCTGGTCCTCTGGGCTGGAGCAGACACAGAGTCGGTCTGCTCCTGTCCTGTTGAGAAACTGAATCCTGAGTCATCCAGGAGCCACTGCACTCAGAGCAGCTGGTAAGAACTCCATCTCACACCCTAAGCCCCAGAGATACATCGGGGAGCCAGGGACATCCAGGGCACAGCAGCTACCCAAACCCCGCCCCTCTGGAATTCCACTTCCCTTCCGCCCTTGCCTGGTCCTTTGGGCTGGAGCAGACACAGAGTTGGTCTGCTTCTGTCCTGTGGAGAAACTGAATCCTGAGTCATCGAGGACCCACTGCACTCAGAGCAGAAGGATTTCCAGATCCAAGAGGTGGCCTGAGTCCCAGGAGTTCTTCCACCCAGGAGATTAGGAGCATAAGTCCACAGAGACCTCTGGAGTCTGAGGAGCTCTGCAATAAGCAAGATAACTGGAAATACAGACTCCAGTTTTACACAGTGAGGGCAGGTACCACTAGAGTTAACCAGATGGCGAAAGGCAAGCGCAAGAACATAAGCAACGGAAACCAAAGTTTCTTGGCATCATCAGTGCCCAGTTCTCCCAATATAGCAAGCCCTGAACACCCCATCACACCTGAAAAGCAGGATTCAGAATTAAAATCACTTCTCATGATGATGATAGAGGATTATAAGAAGGAATTAAGTAACTCTCTTAAAGAAATACAGGAGAGTACAAGTAAACAGATAGAAGCCCTTAAAGAGGAATCACAGAAATCCCTTAAAGAAATGGAAGAAAACACAAAGAAGGAATTAAACAAAAACATTCAGGATCTGAAACTAGAAATAGAAACAATAAAGAAAGTTCAAAGGGAGACAACCATGGAGATAGAAAACCTAAGAAAGAGATCAGGAGTCACAGACGCAAGCATCACCAACCGAATACAAGAGATAGAAGAGAGAATCTCAAATGCAGAAGATACGGTGGAAAATATTGACACAGTTGTCAAAGAAAATGCAAAATGCAAAAAACTCCTAACTCAAAACATCCAGGAAATCCAGGACACAATGAGAAGACCAAACCTAAGGATAATAGGTATAGATGAGAATGAAGATTCCCAACTTAAAGGGCCAGTAAATATCTTCAACAAAATTATTGAGGAAAACTTCCCTAACCTAAAGAACAAGATGCCCATAAACATACAAGAAGCCTACAGAACACCAAATAGACTAGACCAGAAAAGAAATACCTCCCGTCACATAATAATCAAAACATCAGATGCACAAAACAAAGAAAAAATACTAAAAGCAGTAAGGGAAAAAGTCAAGTAACATATAAAGGCAGACCTATAAGAATTACACCAGACTTCTCACCAGAGACTATAAAAGCCAGAAGAGCCTGGACTGACATCATACAGACCCTAAGAGAACACAATTGCCAGCCCAGATTACTATACCCAGCAAAACTCTCAATCACTATAGATGGTGAAACAAAGATATTCCATGACAAAACCAAATTTGCACAATATCTTCCCACAAACCCAGCACTTCAAAGGATAATTGATGGAAAATGCCAACACAAGGAGGGAAACTACAACCTAGAAAAAGCAAGTAAGTAATCTTCCAACAACCCCAAAAGAAGATACAAACATAACTTTACCTCTAATAACAAAAATAACAGGAAGCAACAATCATTTTTCCTTAATATCTCTTAACATCAATGGTCTCAATTCCCCAATAAAAAGACGCAGACTAGCAGACTGGATACACAAACAAGACCCAGAATTTTGCTGCATACAAGAAACGCACCTCAGTGACAAAGACAGACACTACCTCAGAATAAAAGGGTGGAAAACAATTTTCAAGCCAATGGTCCCAAGAAACAAGCTGGAGTAGCCATTCTAATATCAAATAAAATCGACTTTCATCCAAAATTAATCAAAACAGATAAGGACACTTTATACTCATCAAAGGAAAAATCTACCAAGGTGAACTCTCAATTCTGAACATCTATGCTCCAAATGCAAGGGCACCTACATACATAAAAGAAACTTTACTAAAGCTCAAAACACACATTACACCTCACACAATAATAGTGGGGGATTTCAACACCCCACTGTCAGCAATGGACAGATCATGGAAACAGAAACTAAACAGAGACACTTTGAAATTAACAGAAGTTATGAACCAAATGGACTTAACAGACATCTATAGAACATTTCATCCTAAAACAAAAGAATATACCTTTTTCTCAGCACCTCGTGGTACCTTCTCCAAAATAGAACATATAATTGGTCACAAAACAAGCCTCTACAGATACAAAAAGATTGAAATAATCCCTTGCATCTTATCAGATCACCACGGACTAAGACTGGTCTTTAATAATGACAAAACCAATGGAAAACCCACGTGCACATGGAAACTGAACAACTCTCTACTCAATGATGACTTGGTCAAGGAAGAAATAAAGAAAGAAATAAAAGACTTTTTAGAATTCAATGAAAATGAGGACACATCATACCAAAACTTGTGGGACTCCATGAAGGCAGTGCTAAGAGGAAATCTCATAGCTCTAAGTGCCTACAAAAAGAAACTGGAAAGAGCACACACTAACAAGTTGACTGCACAACTAAAAGCTCTAGAACAAAAAGAAGCAAATACACCCAGGAGGAGTAGAAGGCAGGAAATAATCAAACTCAGGGCTGAAATCAACCAAATAGAAACAGAAAGAACAATACAAAATATCAATAAAACCAGGAGTTGGTTCTTTGAGAAAATCAACAAGATAGATAAACCCTTAGCCAGATTAACCAGAGGGCACAGAGACAGTATCCAAATTAATAAAATCAGAACTGAAAAGGGAGACATAACAACAGAAACTGAAGAAATTCAAAAAATCATCAGATCCTACTACAAAGGCCTATACTCAACAAAACTGGAAAACCTGGATGAAATGGACAATTTCCAAGACAGATACCAGGTACCGAAGTTAAACCAGGAGCAGATAAACCATCTAAATAGTCCCATAACCCCTCAGGAAATAGCAGCAGTCATCAAAAGCCTCCCCACTAAAAAAAGCCCAGGACCAGATGGTTTTAGTGCTGAATTCTATCAGACCTTCAAGGAAGACCTAATACCAATTCTCTTCAAACTATTCCACAAAATAGAGACAGAAGGAACACTACCCAATTCGTTCTATGAAGCTACAATTACACTCATACCCAAACCCCACAAGGACCCAACAAAGAAAGAGAACTTCAGACCAATCTCCCTTATGAACATCGATGCAAAAATACTCAATAAAATTCTAGCAAACCGAATCCAAGACCACATCAAAACAATCATCCATCATGATCAAGTAGGTTTTATCCCAGGAATGCAGGGATGGTTCAATATTCAGAAATCCATCAATGTAATCCACTACATAAACAAACTTAAAGAAAAAAACCACATGATCATCTCACTAGATGCTGAGAAAGCATTTGACAAAATTCAACATCCCTTCATGATAAAAGTCTTGGAAAGATCAGGAATTCAAGGCCCCTACCTAAACATAGTAAAAGCAATTTACAGCAAACCAGTAGCCAACATCAAGCTAAATGGAGAGAAACTTGAAGCAATCCCACTAAGATCAGGGACTAGACAAGGTTGCCCACTCTCCCCCTACCTATTCAATATAGTACTGGAAGTCTTAGCCAGAGCAATTAGACAGCAAAAAGAAGTCAAAGGGATACAAATAGGAAAGGAAGAAGTCAAAATATCGCTATTTGCAGATGATATGATAGTATACTTAAGTGACCCCCAAACTTCCACCAGAGAACTCCTAAACCTGATAAACAACTTCAGCAAAGTGGCTGGTTATAAAATCAACTCAAACAAATCAGTAGCCTTCCTCTACATGAAAGATAAACAGACTGAAAAAGAAAGTAGGGAAATGACACCCTTCACAATAGTTGCAAATAATATAAAATACCTTGGTGTGAATCTAACCAAGCAAGTGAAAGACCTGTATGACAAGAACTTCAAGTCTCTGAAGAAAGAAATTGAAGAAGATCTCAGAAGATGGAAAGATCTCCCATGCTCATGGATTGGCAGGATTAATATAATAAAAATGGCCATCTTGCCAAAAGCAATCTACAAATTCAATGCAATCCCCATTAAAATCCCAACTCAATTCTTCACAGAGTTAGAAAAGGAAATTCTCAAATTCATATGGAATAACAAAAAACCCAGGATAGCGAAAACTATTCTCAACAATAAAAGAACTTCTGGAGGAATCACCATCCCTGACCTCAAGCTGTACTACAAAGCAATAGTGATAAAAACTACCTGGTATTGGTACAGAGACAGGCAGGAAGATCAATGGAATAGAATTGAAGACCCAGATATGAACCCACACTCCTATGGTCACTTGATCTTTGACAAAGGAGCTAAAACTGTCCAGTGGAAAAAGGACAGCATTTTCAACAAATGGTGCTGGTTCAACTGGAGGACAACATGTAGAAGAATGAAAATTGATCCATTCTTATCCCCTTGTACAAAGCTCAAATCTAAGTGGATAAAGGACCTCCACATAAAACCAGATACACTGAAACTAATAGAAGAGAAGGTGGGGAAAAGCCTCGAATACTTGGGCACAGGGGAAAAGTTCCTGAACAGAACTCCAATGGCATATGCTCTAAGATCGAGAATTGACAAATGGGACTTCATAAAATTGCAAAGTTTCTGTAAGGCAAAGGACACTGTCAATAGGACAAAATGACAACCAACAAATTGGGAAAAGATCTTTACCAATCCTTCATCTGATAGAGGGCTAATATCCAATATATACAAAGAACTCAAGAAATTAGACTCCAGACAACCAAATTACCCTATTAAAAAATGGGGTATAGAGCTTAACAAAGAATTTTCAACAGAAGAAACTCGAATGGCCGAGAAGCACCTAAAGAAATGCTCGGCATCCTTAGTCGTCAGGGAAATGCAAATCAAAACAACCCTGAGATTCCATCTCACACCAGTCAGAATGGCTAAGATTAAAAACTCAGGTGATAGTAGATGCTGGCGAGGGTGTGGAGAAAGAGGAACACTCCTCCATTGTTGGTGGGACTGCAAGATGGTGCAACCACTTTGGAAATCAGTCTGGCGGTTCCTCAGAAAATTGGACATAGCATTACCCGAGGATCCAGCTATACCACTCCTAGGCATATACCCAGAAGATGCTCGAACATATAACAAGGACATATGCTCATCTATGTTCATAGCAGCCTTATTTATAATAGCCAGGAGCTGGAAAGAACCCAGATGTCCTTCAACTGAGGAATGGATTCAAAAAATGTGGTATATTTACACAATGGAGTATTACTCAGCTATTAAAAACAATGAATTCGAGAGGTTCCTAGGTAAATGGATGGAACTAGAAATTATCATCCTGAGTGAGGTAAGCCAATCACAAAAGAACACACATGGTATTCACTCACTGATTATTGGATATTAGCCTAGAACCTTGAAATGCCCAAGATGCAACTCACAGGCCACATGAAGCCCATAAAGAAGGAAGACCAAGTGAGGGTGATTCAGTCCTTCTTAGAAGGAGCAACAAAATACTCAAGGGAGCAAATATGGAGACAAAGTGAGGGACAGAAACTGAAGGAGGGGCCGTCTCAAGACCACTCCACCTGAGTATCTATCCCATGTGCAATCACCAAAGGTAGATGCTGATGTGGAAGACAGGAAGTGCATGCTGATAAGAGCCTGATATGGATATCTCCTCAGAGGCCTTCAAGAGTCAGACATATTCAGAGGCAGATGCTCACAACTAGCCATTGAACTGATCATGGGGTTCTCAATAGAGGAGTTAGAGTGAAGACTGAAGGAGCTGAAAGGATTTGTGGCACCATGAGGAGAGCAACAATACCAACCAACCACAGCTCCCAGGGTCTAAACCACCAGCCTGGGAGCACTTAGGGAGGGATCCAGGGCTTCAGCTGAATATGTAAAAGTGGAGGGCCCTGCTGGGCATAGGTGGAAGAAGAGAACCTTGACCTCATGAAGGCTGGATGCCCCAGGGGGTGGGAATTTTGAGGGTGGGGAGGTGGGATTGGGGGGGGTTGATAGAGGTTACATCCACAGAGAAGAAGGAGGAGGGGCGAGGGGATTGGGGGTTCCGAGGGGGTGGTGGGGGATGGGGTAAGGGGACAACATAGGAAATGTAAATAAATCATCCAATAAAAAAAAAAAAAGAAAAAAAAAAGAGAAGAAGTATCTACAGTGGAATGTCCTTTTCAGTCTATTTTAAATTTTGTTGGATTGTTAGAATAATTAATGTAGGGACCATAAAAACTACACGAAGCTCTCATTGGTCAGTAATGATAGTGAAGACATTGAACCTCTAGTAGTGGGTCAAAGCAGTGATGTTTAATCTGAACCATCACCCAAACTAACAGCTTTAAAATTCTATAACTGCATGACCAGCACATGATAATAACAAATCACCAGTGTGGATATCGTATTGTTTTAAGCTGTTACTTGTTTCCCTTCATCAGCCAATCATGCTCCACTGTTTTGATGATGATGGGTTTGGCCCTGTGACTTTTTGATCAATGGATAGTTGAGCAGACACTGCATCTTCTCAGTCCTTCTTCTACCAGCTTGAGTTTCCACCCTCAATTATGCATGCTCTGTTCACTCAGTTACATCCCATGAAACTCAACTCAGCCAGGCAGAACCTGGCCAAATCACAGAGGACCCACAGCCATCACAGAATGTGAAAAATAAATCACATATTTGCTTTGTGAGCCTCTGGGACTTCCATTCCTCTATTCCTCTGGGTTAAACATTGTTATTCATACTTGTTATATGAGGAATGGAGTAAAACACTTTGAATAATACACTGTATAACTTATTAGGAGACACTTGGGGATGCAACTTAGGTCCATCTAAGTCCAAAGTCTAGAAACTTAGATTGCATGGTATAGCACATTTTGGGGAAGAAAAATGTTAGGGAAAACTTGAAAATTAGGTGGGAAAAATGCCTCAGTCAGTAAAGTGTTTGCCTTGAAAGAATGAGCACCTGAGTTCAATATTCAGAAGCCACCAAATCAAAATAAAACAAAAAACAGTCTAGGCATGACAGCACACAACTGGAATCCCAGGAGTCGGGGAGTCGAGACAAAACAGTAGCTGGGCATCCTCGATAACCATTCTGGTCTTTTCTGTGAGATCCAGGACAGTAAGAGACTCTTCCTACAAAAACAAACAAACAAACAAACAAACAAACAAAGCAAAAACCCAAAAGTGATGGCTAAAGTCTTAGGCATAATAGCTGTGAATGGCCTCTGACCTTCACACTCATACACACATATGCACTCACCCACACAAGCACAGTTGTATAGAACAAAGACATGAGCACACATGCATGCACACACATGCACACACACACACACACACAACCACCAATTAAATAAATATTAAAACTTAAATTAGTTTTAAAGGTAAGACATGTCAACATACTAGCGGTTCAGTATAGTTTAACTTCAAAATTCTTTTGAAAAAGCATATATACTTTCATCTTGTCAGTTCTGGGAATCGAACTTAGGCTGTCAGGCCTGGAACCAAGCACCTTTACCTACTAAACTGCCACATCAGATATTAAAAAAAACAAACAAACAAGGTAAAATAATGAATATTATGTTTTTCATACAGATCCAAAAACAAATAATAAATACTAAGATAAGGAGAAAATTTTGTAGGCTCAGCCTTTCTGCTGAGGATTTGCATGCCTGACATAGACAACAAACCCACACTACCCAGGCTATTTAAATTCTCTTGGAGGAAGAAGCCATGTTTTTATTCTAATCCTTCCAGATTCTTAGCAAGGTTCTCATCTCCCTTTCTATATAAACTGTGGCCTTAAGAAAGGCCCCCAGTGACTTCTCTCTCCCTAGCCCAGCCTTGAGGATTTCTCTCCGTTTGACTAGTGAATAATTCAGAATTAGAAGCTTCTACCAGAGTCACACCACTCCCCAGCCTCCCAACTTGGTCATATCCTCATTATGGGAAAAGCCATTCCACAAGGCAAACAGCTTTTCATAATTGTTATTTAATGGATATTGCCTGCTCCTGGGAGTTCATTCTCAGTATCTATTTGTAATTCAAAGGTCAGCGTAATACCACTGGCATACATAAGGATTCTGAGAGATTTGTTTCCCCTGCTTGATATTCAGATATAGTGACATAGTAGATTAGTCTATGAGTTTCTTTGGGGCTTGGGCATGGTTAGGAGGGATTTGACCTTGTCTTAATTCCAGGGCTTCACCAGTTGCTAAGAAAACTGACCTATGAATGGGAAATAGGCTGAAAGCACATTCTTTCTCACTCTCTTGGCTTAAGGGGTGAGATATCAAGAAAAAAGGCTAAGGCTCTTCCATGGCCATTATCCTTCCCTGTTAGTGGCTCTAATATCACCTAAATACGTTTCTCCTTAAGGTAATTGAAACAGGAGAAGACGGCCCCAGAGGGTAATCGAGGACTCATGTACATATATATTTGCAAGATTTATATGGAAAGCCACCTTTAAACTAGCAATGGCAGCCTCATTCCATGATATTATATATTGAAATATTCAACAAGAAAGCTATTTCCAAGTAGGTATGGGTGATGATTATTTATTAGTTTTAAATTCATGCCTTCTTCCCATCTCAGCAAACACCACTTCCATTTTGAATGAGCTTGAAGCTCTTACACACTGAAATGTATGCATAAAGACAGGCTGCTTAGAGACATGGGTGGCTCGAGATAAAGGGAATAAATAAGAGTATAGAGTTCACAGAATTTGTGGAAGGTGCCTGCTTATTTCAAATTTAGAAACAAATTAAAATAATAGAAAAATTTCCAAGACTATCAACATGAGTTAACTGTATACATGTGAAAAGTGTGGTGGGGTGGGCGATAGAGAGAGAGGAGGAGACAGAGATAGGAGGGGATGGGAGGGAGGAAGAGGGAAAGAGCAAGGGAAAGAAAGAAACAGGGAGATGGGAGAGGAGGGATGGAGGGCAGGAGAGAACACAGAGACAGATTATTTTTCATTTTCTTCTTTCTCTTCTATTTTGTAGCATGATATTTGGAGTTCACCATTGAGGTTATTTCCAATCAAATCTCATTCAACCCTGGAACAATGTATGGGTTGTCAGAATGAATGCTGGCAGGTTACAGGCCAACCATCCTCCAGGTTGAAATGGAGGATATAAAATTAACTTCTGTAAGGTCAACATAATTCCTCCTCCCACGGAGAAATTCTGTCAGGAAAATTGAAGCTACAGCTTTGAAAGGAGGAGGCAACGGGATCTGACATAAAATCCCAGAGTTTAAAAAAAAAAAACAAAACAAAATCAGACTTTGGAGGAGAAGAAGCAAGGGCAATCTTTTTATGAGACCCTCATCTTCTTGATAAAAGGAAGAAGGTCAACCTCTAGAACCCTTTCACCTCACTGTGTTGAATAATGGCTCATACGTAGGTGTTTAAATTTGAGTGTTAAGTGTATGAGACCTTTAAGGAGGCTGTGAGCAGAGGAAACCTTCCTTAGGAATCTTTAGAGTCTCTAGATTAATTGCAACTACACACAGCCATACAGAGTGCTGGCCACACTGACCACATGATGTTGTGTTTCAGGTCTTGTCTTTATTTTCCAAGCTACAGGGAAGAACCAAGGCCTGAGTAATACACACACACACACACACACACACACACACACACACACACACATCACTAGCAGTGGCTAAATGCTACTCACTCAGTTGGTCTTTGAAAACACATTTAATCAATTTCTAGTTTTTTCTTCTGTTAGCACGTTTGATACAATCATGTTTCACCTCATCCTTTCAAGGCCAACAGGAATGTGTGACATAATAAGTCCAGTGTCCATTCACTTGGACTCTTCTTTCTTTACTCACTATCAAAAGTAATTGATGGTCTATTTTTCTCTATATTGATAATGAAGCATGGGATGGGAGCCTGAGAAGAGTGGTCCCTGAGGCATCCTAATAAGAATTCCTTTGAAAGGAAATTAGAGAAGATATGTTGGCAAGAGTCGATGGGAGACAGGCTGGGCTACGTGAGATGATTTGGCAGATTGTATGGGTGAGTTAGAGCCATGAGGAGTTAAAGACAGTGATGGGAAGCACTGTGATATTACTGTGCCCTGGTCACTTGGAAAAGGCTGAGTTCCATGGACCATAGTTTTCCCTTTAGTGTTAAGTAAGTTAAAGTTATGAGGAGAGCTTGGGGATGAAACTTGCCAAACAAGTGTGAGGACCTGAGTTTGTTTCCCCAGAACTGACAAAAGCCAACAGGATGGCTCACATCTTTAATTTTAAAACAGGAGAACCCCTGAAATGCGAAGACTAACTAGCCCTGTAAGCAGAGCAACAGCCATCAGAGACCCTGTCTCAAGGTGGAAGGTGAAGTCTCACCCCTGACTCAGTCCTCTTTCTTTCCTAAGTATGTCAGAGTCTGAACACACACAGACACACATTCACAGACACACAAATACACACATTCACATACACACATGCTGTCACACAGACACGCACAGAGACATACACAGACACATACACAGACATACATATACACATGTTCACACATACATGCTCACACACAGATACACACAGACACAGAGAGAGAGACATATACACACAC
>NW_021620926.1:2550045-2595704 GCF_004785775.1 Grammomys surdaster
GCACACACACACACGTACACATACACACATACATAAATTATAAAACAAAACTATAAATACATTTAAGTTGAAGCAACATTAATATCCACTATTCTTGAATGTTTTATATGGATACAAACTAATTACAATGAATTATTCACACTAATTAATTTATTTCCAGTAACAAGGATTTTTTTTTTATTTCAGTTTTACAAATGACAATCAAGGCGTAATTCCTAGAACTCTCCTCAGCATCGTTTATCTAGAAAGTGAACATGCCAGGATTTGAACACAGGGAGGGTGATGAGCCATGACTTTAGTCACTTGCTGGAAACTGAGCAAATCCCCCATCTGGAAGCCACTGTCTCAAAACACTGTCTGTTTTAGTAAATCTAGTAGCCATTTCTCAAGAACCTCTTAGCAGGGACACAATTGATTTCCCAGCTCACATAATCCATCAGTGCATAGCTGGATAGAAACTCAGGAACATTGCTTTTTAATTAACCCTTCATACATATATAATTTTCTGTGTGTGGGGGGGTTAAGTTTATAAATGTGATTTTTCAATTTGAACAGGTGCTCACACTACGAAGTCCCTTCACAGAGCTAATAACATCAGATGAGAGGCCACGGTGCTCAGTTTTGTATGATAAGAAAATCGTGTTGTAGATCTTAGCTAGAAAAACTTGCCTGTGTCACTACTTCCTCAGCTCAAACTGCCTGGAGGAAAGTTGATTGACTTGAGATGGAAGAAAGGCTTAAACTCCCATGTTAGACTTAAAACCAAGTATCAGGCTCAAAATCATCAAATCTGATGCTAGTCCTAGACCTATGCACTGTGTCTGGAGTCGGTATCTATAGACTCAACAACTAGAACTCTAGAAGACAGCAACTACCTGCCCCTACCTGAGCTTTGGCCAGTAGAAAGTACAGCTAGACTCCACTTTTTGGGAACAGATACAAAAGTTAGCAAGGAACTGAGCTTAAAGAAGGTGTGCTATGGCTGGACTGAAGACCAGACAGAGAACGAATGTCCATAGCTACACCAAATTTCTCAGAGCATCTAGATCTTCCCTGACATTGAGCAGAGAGGCACACACTGGTGAGAAACTCCCCAACCTTGGTCTGCATCCTTGCTAGCCTTGGAGTGAGCCTGGAATGTCCCCTGAAACAGCCAACGCAGATCTCTGAGGCTGTGAGATTCGGATGCAGTCCAGATCAGCTTCAGCCTTCCCCAGTGCTAATCCAATGTCATACAGCACAGTGTGGAGCATGACATCATCGTTTGCTGGAGGAAAGGCTGGTATGCCCTGGAGTTTATCTTGGAACTTGAACTTAGTAGTGGGGAATATTAATACAAGGCATATCCCAACCACCTTTACCCCTACCCTGCTCCCTATGCTTTAAAAGCAATGGAAACTTACCCACCTAAAAAAGAAAACAGGATACATTTCTGTGTGATGGTTTTGTATATGCTCAGCCCAGGGAGTGGCACTATCAGAAGGTGTGGTATTGTGAGAATAGGTGTGGTCCTGTTGGAGTAGGTGTGTCACTATGGGTGTGAGCTATTAGGCCTTTATCCTAGCTGCCTGGAAGTGAGTCTTCAACTAGCAGCCTTCAGATAAAGAGGTAGAACTCTCACCTGCTCCTACACCATGCCTGCCTGGATGTTACTGTGCTCCCACCTTGATGATACTTGACGGAACCTCTGAACCTGTAAACCAGTCCCAGGTAAATGTTGTCTTTTATAAGAGTTGCCTTGGTCATGGTATCTGCTTACAGCAAGTAAAACCCTAAGACATTCAGCGTATGTTCATACAATCAACACTGTAGGGTTTGGGGGTGACGTCATCTAATCTAACCTCTGACTTATGCTACTGTGCATTCAGGTAGTGTTACACATGAAAATAAATAGACATCATGTTTCAATAAAATTGTATTTGTAAAAATGAGCAACAAAACCATATTTGGCCCATGAATTATAGCTTTCTAACATTTGCATATTGTAGTAAAATAGGTGCCATCTTGTTAATATTTTTATTGTTTTATGAGAATAGCCCAAAGCAGTTTGATAGCTATAGTTAGAATTCTACTTAACTCCAATATAATCATTCTTATTTTCAAATTTAAAGTTATAATATGCTTTTGAAGCTGGATATGTAGGAGACCAAAAAAGACCAGTGCATTGAAAGAAATAGTCACACCGATTGAAAGTTTGATCAATGAGAAATAAATACAGGCAGGAAGCAGATGTATACTGTACTATGGTGTGGTGACCAGGAGGCAGGGCTCATTTGCAAACACCGATGCATCAAACTGCCTCCAGCCCAAAGCCACTTATGCCTGATATGTTTAAGGATTTGGGTTGGTGGGCCAGTACCTTGCAAGGATTTGAGTGTAACTAAATTAAACTTAATGTTACAAATGATTATATTCTGTTCTGTAATTACTTGACATTTGGTAAAGGACAAGAATGTTATAAGTTCTTTATGCAATTTGTTTTCTTAAGTCCTTGTATCACCTAAGGATAGCCCAACAATACAGAGGAAGACAGAAAATAATGACAAATCTGTGTCATGTCTTTCTGAAGATCATTTGATTTTACTCTAAAGCAAACCTGTGATTTCACCTTGTCTGGCTGTACTGTGTGCTTAGAAATAAGACTTCAAAAGTTTCAGAGGCCAATCACATAGTAGCCTCCCAACTCTCTTGTATGGGGCTGATTTTAACTCACAACCAATTAACCTTAACACAGGAAAGATGAAAAACCTGAAGCAAACCCCACAAGCTGTGTTACATTCTCACAGAAAACAGTTTCCTAGGCATAAACAAAGACACACACTGGTAACACCTCATCACATGTTCATGCGAATTCTCTGAGTCTCTTGTATGAATACACTGAGATGGTAAAATTTGCATCGTGTACTCACAACCTTCCAGAGGGCCCTCGCTTCAATCCTGTACCAAAGTGGGACAATCATTTCGTGAACCTTGAGCAATGTTCTCTACAGAGGCAGCTCACCCTGCTCAGCTTCAACCAGGCTCCAAGCAGTAGCATTTGTTGAATAAATGTTTGGTGATGACAAATACTTCCAAGTTTGTCTGTCTCTGTTAGCACACAGTGCTGTTGACTGTCACTTCACTCATCTTGAATGATCCATTCTGCCACCCAAACAGAAACACGAAGGGCGGTTGCAGAAGAACTGAAGACGCCTTTGAGGCCCTCTCTGCCGTGGAGCATTGCCTGATAGAGCTGGATCATGTCTGCTGTCAGATATGAATTATTCATCCTCACTTCAGTCCTACAGCAGTACACCGTTCATTCTGCTGTGTCTGCACAGCTAGGATTGGCTCACACATCCTCCCCACCAACATTTATAATCAGAGAGACTGAAAACATTGCCATGGAGAGAGAAAACTTGTGAGAATGCATTCAGGGTAACCACACTAGTAATTGGTTCTCCAGTTTCTAACTAAATAAGGGATGTGCTGGAGGAGGGAAAAGAATGTCTCTTTTTGTCAAAATATTCATTGCTTAAGCCGTAATTCCCAGATAGAAACACCTACTTTCACACAAGGCCTAGGAAATATGAATCAGTTTGTGAAATCTGACACTGGGTGTTCCAAAATTAGGGTACTTCGCTGGCAATGATTGTAAAGTGCTGGCTTGGAATATCTGCAGTTATTCCAACCATGAAAATGTATGAATCAAACACTGTGTTCTAAATCAGTTATAGTTAGTGTGTATGTTTGCTTATATGTTGTGTGTGTATGTATATATGTGTGTATGTGTATGTATGCATATATGTCATGTATATGTGTGTGTGTGTGTGTGTGTGTGAGAGAGAGAGAGAGAGAGAGAGATACACAGAGAGAGATACAGAGAGACAGAAAGTTTGTGTGTATGTATATATTGTTTAATCTTTCACACAGAAAAGAAACAATGACTCATGTATCAAAGAAACAAACTTACATAAAGCAAAATGTGAGAGCAAATCAAATGAGAAATAGGCCCAGATTTAAGGGGAATGTGCAGGGCCCTTCGACCTCTGTTACCTTTCTTCCTATTCAGAGAGATAGATGGCTATTTGTAAAAGAAACACCACTAGCCACACAAACCTGGCAGCACTCAGGATCAAGTGGGAAGTAAATGGATATAGTATGTCCTGTTTCACAAGGCAGAGAGCTCACGATGGTCATCTGCGTTCAACTCTCCCTGAATCCTCACACTTTATAAACGTTTCAACAAGTGCTATAATAGCTTATGTACGATTGAACAAGGGGATGCTGAAACCTTCAAGCATAGAAATCATTTTCAGTTTGTGAATGTTAGCTAAGGCTAGACGCGGATCTTATAGGTCCGAGAATACTGATGCTGTTGCGTGAGGAAGGTATAAGGATCAAGGATACTCTAATAAGCATTAAAATGTGAGAACACGAGGAAGTGCTGATAGGTTACAAAAAAGATGAGGCTACTTTGAAGCTCATTCACAAACAAAAGCATCGTGTTCACTCAAGCAGAGGAGGATGGGTTAAATCTCAACCAGAGTTGCAGCTTCCCAAGCATTTTACAAATGTGCAAATAATCTTGCTGAAAGTCTGCTCCTTCTAAACCTGTCATATCACATGCTATTATCTCAGTTAACACAGATGATATGTATACTGGCTGCTGAGATTCCAAGCAACCTCACTGATACAGTATTTGCTAGAGGCAAATATTTTTTGTTGAAGCTATGTAAATGAAGGATGAGCTAGTCACAGACATGATTTATCAATGTACCTTGCATTGAGGGGCTCAGAAATTCTTTGCTTTTATAGCGTCATTTGCCAACATCCATGTTCTTCCCATGGCCTCTCTCCAGTCTTCTGAGTTCTCTGTGCCCCTCCCACTAAGGAGTTCTAGTTTGCCCTGTCTACTTGCAACAATGTTCCTCTATTGATAACATTCTCTCACAGGCAATTCCCAGTTATGTTTGAGATATCCCCCAGTCAAATAGCCCACCAACTCAGGACTATTCTCTTTATAGCCAGAGTTATAACAAAGTTCATTATTCCATGACATGCACAGAAATCCTAATTTTATGTACATAAGTATAATGGTGTCCTTAGAAACAGTTACCTAAGGAAGAAGTTCCTGAAGCTCTTGTCCCATACAATCAAAAAACTGAATGAAGACACTGCATCACTTCAGACAATGCTGTATCATTTGATGATCGCATCATGGGATATAGAAACAGCCAATGCAGAGAACCTGGAATCTCAGAGCTTCTCAAAGTCTTAGAAGCCTCACTCCATAAACCCTAAACCAGGTAAACTTTTCTGGTTTCTGTGGCCAATTACCTGACCAAAGCAACTGAAGGGAGGAAGGGTTAACCCTGGCTTAAAGTTCCAGGGGTACAGTCTTACATGCTGACATAGACATAGTGGCAGGAGCAGGAAGCAGCTGGTAGTATCTCATCTTTGGTCAGGAAACAGAGACTGAACAGCAAGTGGGGCTGGGCTGTAAAGTTTCAGGGTTCTCAAGCAAAGTTCAAACTCCTAAAGGCTTCGCGCCTTCCTAAACAGTATCATTGGCTGTAGTCACATTGTTCAAACAAGGGATTCTGGTGGGGACAGGGGCCATGCATTTAACTCTCAAAGTATTATTAGCACTAAGTCATATTTCAGAATAAGGGCAACGTGTGAAATGTATGAGAGAGAACGGCTGTTCCTGTTCTTTTACTTGACTTGCTTTGTCATTTTTTTTAAAAAAAGCTTAATTGCAATCCAGTTTAGTTAGAGAGTTCTGACTCAGTGTAAACCGATTCTCCGCAGCTACACTCAGCCTCCAGTCACAGAATGCTCATTTTTAACTCCACTTTGTGGTAAAAGGCACTTTCAGTGATCGAGAGCCAGAGCCAGACTCCTCCTGAGGACAATAGCAAGCTTCTTTCTTCAGCACTCTGCCAGGCTGAGAGCCACTGTTCCTACTATCATGTGCACACAGCTCAGGCCGTCTGTGTTCTGCCCTTTGTGAAATACAGAGTATGATTTCTGAGAAATAACAAGAGAAAAACAGAAATCCACCAGCAGGAAATTGAACTGATGCTTGGAAAATTTAAGAGAAGATGGTATTATTTTTTCATTTTCAATACAATGAAAATGAAGTTACAGGAAATAACATTCTTTGGGGGCCAAGTAGGAAATAGAGAGGCATGTAAAAACACTAAGTTAGATTAACAGTCTCTGGGAAAGTTTATAGCTTCCGGAGACAGACAGACGCAGTGGGTTATCTGCATATTACAATTTTTGTTTTTCTCTACACTGTAGAGTTTCTTTCTTTGTTTTCCAGTTGCCTTGGCTTCACCTTAGTGATGATGTGAACGAGACATACAGCAATTAAAGCGTCTGCTTGGCCCAATTAAACACGAGATATTTCAGTGTGCTCTGCTTTGCTTAGATCGTTTGTAAATCTCAAGTTTGTTGACACAAAAAGTTTGGAAATTCAAAAAAAACTGTATTGGGAAATTGTATGTAGACAGGTAAATGATGCATACATGTATAGATACAATGATGGAGATAAAAAATAGACAATGTAATAAACTCACCAAAGTAATAAACCAAACTAGTTTAGCATGATGCTACAGTCAGGTCATAGGTTTTTATGATTGAAAGAAAGACAACAGTAAATGAATGGGAAGTGCAGAAGATAGAAGCTTAACTGCCTGTTCCGAGTTCCACATAAATGACAGCAGTGATCAAGGGGAGGGATCAAGGAGCCACCTGGGGTTTGATCTCGAGAAGTTCAGAGATTTATGACTTCAAAACTTCACATGATCTTAAATTTAAGCCCAACCTTTCATCCTGACATGCAGTCTGTGGTGGTGACCCAGCACCTGCACCCGCTCTGGCCACCATCCCACAGTAGCTTTTGCTTGGGTGCTCATCCTGGAGTAGCCTTTTAACCCTAAACTTGTTTTGTAAGCTTTTCACATGTTTTCTGTCCATGGAAGGCCATCCTCTGGGTTTGGCTTTTTTATTATTAATATTATTTTTGTGTGTATATCTACTGCAGTTATAATTTACAGATTTTCTCTTCTGACTTTGATAATCTTTCTGTGTGTGTCTTCACACGCAGAAAAGACTCAATTCAGTGTTTGTTCAGTGAAGAAATAAATAAGTGATTGACCTTGGGTTCCTGATTTTCTTCCTGTTGTTTTGGAAGAACACCTGGTGCCAGCAGACAAAAAGTACTGAAATATTAGCACACTTTTGAGAATAAGTGTCTACATTGACTAAAGTCTCCAGAGTAACATTAGATTCCTGGAATATTCAGGCCATGATGCATGTTGGGGCAAACAACCTATGGAGGTATAGAGAAACAAGAACCTTCCTTGATGTGTCTACTCATTTCTGAAGGCAGCCCTACTTCTAGACACATATTCCACATTTAAATCTAAATGTTTCAGAACCTATACATAAGAAACATATGTAAAAGTAACACAGAATCCTTCACACTCAAAAGCATGGAGGCAAAGGACCAAAATTTATGGTGAGGCATATTTTTTTTTAACAGTGGGACCCAGTGGAAAATATACTTGTCTTATACAGAATAGCTTCCAATGTGTATGTGTAAAACAGTGCACGGTATTATGCATATTTTTATCAAAGAAATTAGTTTTTCTTGGGAAGGTAGAATCTCTCGATATTTTAAATAAGAAGGCAAGTTAAAATGATTCAGAAAGAAACTGGGCATGATGACACAGGCCTGTAACCCCAGCTTTTAAGGTGTGTAGTCAGAAGGATCAAGGTAATCTTTACAGTGAGCTTGAAGTCAGCTTGACTGTGGGCACTCTTTCACACACACACACACACACACACACACACACACACACACACAGAGAGAGAGAGAGAGAGAGAGAGAGAGAGAGAGAGAGAGAGAGAGAGAGTTCTCATAGAGAATAGACTTAATTGTGCATTGTTACATTGTTACATTCTGCAGAGGAATGATTGTTCAAATGATAAAAGATGACAGCTTTTTTTTTTCCTGAATGTTTCAGTTAGAGGAGAAAGGGGGGAAATCTTAAAAAAATAAAGTTTTTTTTGTTGTTGTTTGTTTTTTTGGTCTTTTTGTTTCTTTGGGTTTTTTTTTGTTTTTTTTGTTTTTTTTGTTTTTTCGTTTTTTTTTTTTTACAAAGATTTCCTACTCTGAATCACCATAAAAGAAAATCTAACTTCTGTCTCTAGGGTTGAATATGGGTTAGAGAAGCACTGTGATGTGTTTCAGAGAATCAAGATTCTGTCCCACTGGAAGTTGCAGAAACTGAGGACAAAGCCCCAGGTCAGGATTTTGTGTCTTAAGAAAGAAGAGCAGGGTATCCTCAGAAGAACGGCCGGGGGATGGAGGAGAAATGAAGATGGATGTTGTGGAAAAGACAATACTCCTTCGTAGGCAATATGTCTCTTGTTCTTGCCAAGAAGCAAAAACTGAAACCAAAACAGCAGTTAGGTGATAGGACCTAGAATTCACAATGGGTTCAGCAATCACAACCACCCCCATTCCTACATTCAGTTCTACTTCTCCAGAATTTTAGCCAACAGAAATGGATAGTTTTAGAGAAGTCACAGATGAATGGAATCAGCACATTATCTTCAAGTTTTAGCAGCATAGCTTAGATTATTTTCAAACTAAAGCTATGAATATGATATCCAAAGCAATAAGAACTCTGAAATTACAAAAGAATGACCTATGAACTCAGTGTGAAATAACAATTGTTACAGGATATTTGTTCACACTGGGACCCCTGAGTTTGTGTTATTTACTGAAAATATCCTGTTTCTACTTGTGGTGTGACTCAACCCTTAGCACACACCTTTAATCCCTCCTGGCTGGAATACAGACACACCTTTAATCCTAAATGGCAAAGGTAAAGTTAGTTTGTAGAAGGAAGCACCCATGTTTGAAAGTGATGTCTAGTTGACTGTCAAAGTGATGAACCAGAGAAAGATTTGACAGAATAAGATATGACTCATGAGAAGAGAGAGGAAAGAGACGCTATTTGAGGGGGCAGTACAGAGAGGAGAGGAGAGGAGTGAGTTTTACTGGAAGTGTTTTACAGAGATAGGTTGAAGAGAGAACAAGCTAGACACAGGTGAAGAAAGAATAAACCAAAGAACGAGAAGGAGCCAGAAGATTAGAAGAGATAGTCAAGGTTAGTTTGAGACCAAGCAGGGCAAAAATTCAGAGACCAAGAAAGAAGCCAAATTGAGTCAATCATCCTGGGGAGGAGTTCCAGCCAGAACAACTGGGTTGAAGTAACTAGGAAGGAGTGAGCCTATTCAGCAGTCAGTCTCAGAGGCTGAAAACATTCTAGGCCTAGATTAGATTGTATGAAGGCTAGAACTAGGTCTAGGTTAGCCGACTGAAACAGTAAGCCTCAGAGAGGACAATTACATCAGGCAAATAAAAGATACATTTACAAACAATAGCAAGATCTAATATGGGCCCTGTGAAAAAAAAGAAAGAGCAAAATTATGAAAAGAAGTAGGGTATGCTGTATGACATGCTGTGACACATCACAGCTTCTGTGGTGAAATTTATTTTTTAATTTTTAAACTTTTAGTTGTGGGGAAAAATTGCAAAAGCAGAGGGCAGATATGGCAGGCTGGGAAGATGAGTGGGATTGGGATATGTGATGTGAAATTCACGGAGAATCAATAAAAAGTTGAAAAAAAAAACAAGTTTTACTTTTACCACACGTAGAGACCTAGAGGTCATACAAATTTAGTTGGATACAGTTAGATTTTATTAGGTAACTTGCTGTAGGTTTTCAGTATTTGTGAACAAAGATGGACTACATGGATTCTTAATGGGGATAAGCTACTGTACTTGAAGAGGAAATATTAGTGAATCAATATCAAGCAATAACAGGGTTTCTTGCTGTGTTTCCCAGGCTGTGTGCATGCAGTTATTAAAAATATTTATAAGGAACTTATCATTTGGCATAAAATCTTATCATCCTATGCTCACTGCCCTTGATGATCTAGATCTGTGTACAATTTCACAATGGCAGTGAAAATTCTATTTATGGACTGAAATATTCAATGAGGCTGCTTCTGAAGGCAAGGATGGAACTTGCTGCCAGCCTATGTGAGGTGGAGAGATTTGGGCTGAGTGTATTACTTGCAAACATCAATGAAATATCAAGAAGACAGATAGAAAGGTATTTGTTTGGCATATGAACATCAGAAAGTGATGGTCATTCTGGGCTTTATTAGCAGCTCTTTCTGTTTTGAACATCAAGAATTCAGGATACTATTGTAGGAAAGGCAAGACAGATTAAATCTAGCTTTGCAGCTTTTGAGGAATGGTTGATAAAAGGGGAAATTGCGGTATGAGGCAGACGAGGGTTGGCTTTGTCCATGTGCAGGTTTTATGTGGACAGGAAGTAGATTATGCTACATAATCCAAGGGCTTAAATGAAGACAACTCAGGGATGCTCAAAGAAGATCGATTTTGGCATTGTGAGGAAGTTTTGATGGATTCTCAAAGATGTGCAAACTTTTCTAGAAAGTAAAGGGTGGGTTTCTAAGATGAGAAATCAGAGAATGAAAATATAATGTTACATTTCATGAATCATGATCTGTTTTTAATTTGGAGATGATTCTGTAACTTAGGAAAAGGTTTTTTTTTTTAACCTTATCTTTTACTATAATTCACATTTTTCAAAAAACAAAGCAGATATGCTTTGATAGTATCACTAATTTGACCTTATAAGGTTTTAAAGTCTGATTATTTCCTGGAAAATTAAAATTCCTGTCAAACAGATCCTTCCCAAACTTACTCTTAACTGGGAAACACAAACAGAAGCCTGTAATGTATAAATAGCCTTCCTTGCTTTGAATGTGTCTATTTTTCTCCCATGGTGCATCATATCTGAGAATCTTCAGAGTAGAAGGGTGAAAAAGATAGAATCCCACTATTGATCTAAGTAATATGCCTGAAACTCATTTTGTTAGCAGGTGCCCATTGTTGACTACAGGAATCCTCAGTAGTCAGAGCTATCGTCACGAAACAGCTGCCCATTAGATGGACCAGGCTTGACAAGAGGATAAAAGCATCAAGGAAAGCATTTTGTGCAAAACAAATCCAGTGATTATTGTGATTCAAAATATTTTATGTACTGTGTCTGAATGCTTAATGACATTTTCTACTCTTCTTTTCCTGAACTATCAAGATAAAGCTCAATGTAGAACAAAACAACCAACCTTAAGTCTGGGCTTCAAAATAGCTCACTATAGAAAATAGCTCTAAACACAACCACTCTGATAGCCACAATTTTGTAAAATGCATACACCAACAGAACAAATATTGATAAAAACTTGACTCATCCTATAAATAGGAAGGATTTTTTTCCTTAGATAGTGTCTGGTTATATTGGGTGACTAAACTTTACATTGAGATGGCAGGGCATTAGTTTGCAGTTGGCAGAAATAGATAAAATATTTAGCTGCTCTTCTTTCTACTTACTTATATAAGAAGAAAAGAAAGCCAATAGTTCCATTTAATTTGTGGAAAACTGAATACTGAGAACGCTGTCAGATTATTGTAGAAGGGGAGACAGTGTCCCTGCCGATTTCTATTCAGAGATCCAACCAACCTGCCATTTCTTCTACAGCTGCGATACTTTCTAGATCCTTTTCTCTTGGAATGTTTTTCTAGAAACAAGCACTGGATATTTGGATGGATCATCTCTTCCCTAATACCACCTTCATCCCTGACTACAGAATGAGTAATCATCTATATAAATGCTTCTGATTGCCTCCCAGGCTCTACTCTTCCTAAAACTGCTAGTTGACTCTGGCTCATATGGTGAATTATTCTTATTTCTGGTTAAATTATTCTAGGAGCGTCTATACCTCTATTTGACTCTTTCTTTTAATGTGCTTTGCCTTGGCAAACGTGCCGATATGATCTGCCAAAATTAAATAATGTGACACAGAGCAATTACAAACACTCTTGTTAAGTCAAGTTTTGAATCATCTAGTTCACCAAGAACTTTAAGAAGTGAATATTCAAAAGGCTATCTATAAATTTTGGGTTTGGCTAGTAGATCTCGATCTCTCTCTCTCTCTCTCTCTCTCTCTCTCTCTCTCTCTCTCCCTCTCCCTCTCCCTCTCCCTCTCCCTCTCCCTCTCCCTCCCTCCCTCCCTCCCTCCCTCCCTCCCACCCTCTCTCTCTCTCTCTCTATCTCTCTCTCTCTCTCTAACTCACACACACACACACACACACACACACACACACACACACACACTAGCCAGAAATGCACTACAATTGATCTGAGTCCATCTATGTATATTTTCATGGTGATTTGGAAGTACATTGAGAATGGAATGTGAGATGGACTTTTCAAGAGGATGATTATGTTTCCTCTTCTAAAGAATGCAGGCAGTGAAGTAGAAATGAAGAAATAGAGCCAACAGTGGAAAGATCTCTTAGGTATAGGGTAGTGGACTAAGTAGAAATCTTCAAATCATATCCACCTTTGGGAGGAGGTTAATTTAAGATTAACTTCAGAAGAAAAGTATTGTATTCTGTACCTAGCCCCAGAACAATTCCTTGTAACATTAACTTTAAAGTATCTTTTCTGTTCCCTGATCAGAGAATCAGCCTCAGTGTTGAAAATTCATTATTTCCCATCATTCCCACCACACAGAGCACAGAGTTCAGGAGAGCCAGGATCTGGCAAATAAGGTAGCATTCACTTTTCATGTCATAATTTTAGGAAAGCAACCTTTTAACTTCACTAGCTGGAAGGTGTTGATACTTTGGCATCCCATATAGCAGTGATTCTTATATTTCTCACTGTCTATGGAGAATACTTCCCATGAATTTTTATTCACTGTTTGAGACCCATTTAGACTCCCAGGTGTCATTTTCCCAGTTCAAATATGTCATTCAGTGACTGTCTCCAAAATAACAGTGCAGGTCATGGCTCTTAGAAAAGGGCAGGCAGTATGTTCCATATTACATGGTTTATGGCTCTATATTACAGCTTCTGTTTACTTCCCAATTTTTCATCTGTATTCTCAGTTCTCAGTGACTTACCTGGCCTTGTGAGTGACATGGTGTAGTAGGGCTCAATAAATACCCATAAATTTAAAGAATGCATCAGTGAACATTGTCTTCTGGATACATCCAACACTCCTAATTTCATGCCTATAGGATTTATTACATTGGCCCAGAGATGAACAATGGGTGCCACAGCCCTCTGATGTAATGACCAATGTATCTCAATATATCTATGTTCATGCAGAATTTGAATCAGCTCCCAGAAGTTCAACATAGTTCTCAGATTTTAACTTGAGGTTTTGAGATCTTTTTTTCTGTCAATGTTAATTTTCTAAAATAACACCAACCAAACAACACCAACAAAATACCACCACCATCGACAACAGCAACAACCACAAAAGAAAAACCAACAACAAACTGATTTCATCATGCATGGAAACCATCGAAAACACATGGTGGGTTTCACAAATGTGCCCTAGCACCACACAGTTGTAATACTGTTGTGTGTTGCAGCCATAGCTAATCTCATGTATTTAAATTTGTTTAAAGTAAATACTTTTAAATGGAAGATATTGACTTCATATATGTAAGTTATCTGGACCTGAAACTTAAGAGACAACTTCTTTCTGTGCCTTCGACAGGTAGCTGAGAAAGTCAAATCTTCACTTCTATACAAGAGAAAATCCCAGGAGAAGATAGATGGATTTTAATTTAGCAGGAATAGACCGGCAAATTAATTCATTTGTCAGGGTCGGGGACGGTGACTAACTAAGGACCATAATTCAGAGCAGCTCTCTTCCTGCCAGTCATGGAGTCTGAGGCAGACTTAAATTTGTGTGCTTACCTCTGGATGGAGGCTTTTCCCTTCTGACTACTGTAGTCCCCATGGATTCCTAGACATAGGGCAGGAAGTTAGTCCTGTCATGTCCAAGTATCCATTCTATCTTAGTGAGTGTACTGAGAGTAGACCAGATGCAGGCTAGTGACATATCCTGTCAGGAAGTGACAATGGGAGTCACACTTATCCTTTCTTGATGCCAGTTAAAGTGATGCTGCAGCCCCAGAGTAGATAACCAGTGTTTCTAGGTCTTAATTCCTTGCTTGCTCTAGTACAGATCTCTGTCTTTCACCTCCCACCTACCCTCACTCTGGCTTAGTTTTGCTTTATTTTCTAAAAATATGGATTATTAAAGAAATTCCTCAAGTATCTAGCTTTCTATTTTTTCTTGCTAGTGGATTGCAATTTTCATTCTGTCTGTAAAACCATGCATCTGACAGTGGCTAACCCCGTGTCTCTAGTATGAGGAAGAAACCTGTACACTGTTACTTTGTCATATTAGCTTATGAATGACATACTTTTCCATCAAAACATACCACATAGTGACGTTGCTGTTTTTGCAAGATTTAGTGATTATAATTAATTTTTCTAGTATAATTTCTGAACCAGCTCTTTATTTTGATGAGTCTATTCTTATGATGGAATTTTTAATGAGTCGTTTAGAAAGATTTACCTATTTTTCTATGTCCATTGGTGTTTTCCTATTAATGTGCATTGGTGTTTTCCCTGCATGTGAGGGAGTCAGAACCTCTGGCGTTACAGTGGTGAGCTGCCATGTGGGTGCTGGGAATTGAACCTTGGTCCTCTGGAAGAATAGCCATGCCCTTAACTGCTGAAAAGTTAAAAAAAGTTAAAAAAAGTTAAAAAAAGTTAAAAAAAGTCTCCATCTCAGAGACTTTTTTTCTTCTATCAAATAGCTTTTTCCAGGAAGGCGTGTCTTGGAAAAAGACAAAAAGGAACTCCTGAATGAGTGTCAGGTGATTCTGTGGGGTGATAAATGGCAGATGAGAAAGACAAGATCCTTTCCTTATTTCAATTAGTGTGAAGGAGGAAGCTGAAAAGCAAAGGGGACTGAAAGGAAGCAAAGACAACAGAAGAAGGAGCCCAAGGCTGAGCCTTAGGGCCTTGCTCTGAGACACACCTTCTGGGAGGAGAAACCTGCTGTGCCTGAGTTTACACTGTATAGCAGATGGGAAGCTTTTACTGCTGCAACCCAAACAGGAATCTCCCTGCTTCCTACCTGGAACTCTTCCTCATTATTGCATTGATGAACTCTTCTTCTCTTGGAAAAATGAGAGAAATCTCAAACAATCCAACATGGATTATGGGTGTGGGTCATGCCATGGGATAATCTCACAATAAGAAATAAGAAGTGAAAGAAACAACATAGTTATGAAAAACAGTAATGTAATATACATATTATATATAGCATATGAATCAGAGCTGCATTACCGTACCCAATGAATTAGCAGGGAAGACAACCAGAGAAATACCATGTGCAGGTTTGAATGCAGAGTTGAAAAGGATCAAAATATTTAAATGATCATTAAAATGATGGTAGATGAGGACGAGAAAACGGGAATGCTTGAGATATCCTTTGCTTAAATAGTGTTACTGTATAAATAGGGTTTTAAAAAATAATGAAAAAGCTAAGAATAAAAAGTATAATAACCGTTCCCAAACTAAGAATAAGCTGATTGTCTTAGGGTTTTACTGCTATGAACAGACACCATGATCAAAGCAACTCTTATAAGGACAACATTTAATTGGAGCTGGCTTATAGGTTCAGAGGTTCAGTTCAGTATCATCAAGGAGGGAGCATGTCAACATTGAGGCAGGTATGGTGCAAGCTGAGCTGAGAGTTGTTCATCTTCATCTAAAGGCTGCTAGGAGAATACTGGCTTCCAGGCAGCTAGTGGGAGAGTCTTAAAGCCCACACCCACAGTGACACCTACTCCAACAAGGCCACATCTACTCCAACAGGGCCACACCTACTCCAACAGGGCCACACTCCCTGGGCAGAGCATATACAAACCCTCACACTGATCCTTTCAAAGACGAGCCAGATATAATGAGAAATTTTTAGCATCGCAATCAACACAAGCATTTTAGTTATATATTTAGTTTAAAACATATTTAAATATTTTCCATGAGCACACAAGTGGGAATGCCAGGAGTATATTTGGAGATCTAGCTATTTCCATCACTTGCATGAATCCAGGGAGCATCCACAGGATCTTCAGAAGCAAGGCAGGAAATGTGGTACCCTTTAAAACTGTCCATCAGGTAGCAGTAGGCAGTATGGAACACAGGAGAACACATTCCATCTCCTTTTCTAAATCCAAAGCATCAGGGTAAGAGCTTTTATAACTGTGGGATCCGGGAGATGGAGGAAATATATTTTCTGATTTCTGACAAGACAACAGGTACTTTTTCTTGTGACCTTCTTGTACTTTAATTCAGATTTGGCTGCCTTTGGGAAACATTCTTTATAATTTCTGTTTTGGTTTTGTATTATTTCCTGGTTATACTTATCAATGATTTTTTTTCGATAGCGTGCGTGTGTGTATATGTGTGTGTATGTCTGAGAGAGAGACAGAGACAGAGAGAGAGAAAGAGAGAGAGAGAGACAGAGACAGAGATGCAGAGAGACAGAGACAGAGAGAGTATACACGTGTGTGCTATTGCATAACCGGCCTTGCTGTGAGAATGACCCTACTTGTGCAGTGCTTGTTCCTACTTTCCAAGTTCTTTCTCCTCTTTCTCATGCTTTATCTTCTTCATGTATTTCTCCTTTAGTGAATAATTTCCATAGATTTTGTGTGGATTGCATTTAGATACTGGATAGTGCATTTAAAGGTACACATGGCCACCTTCAAAGTCTTGCTATGTTCCTTCATTATCAGTTATTTCGTTCAGGGTATATATTTTATACTCTTATACTCCTCTCTCTCTCCTCCCCTCTCTCAGTCTTTCTGTCGTTGTCTATGTCTCTGTCTCTCTCCCTTTCTCTCTTTCTATCTTTCACATACACACACACACACACACACACACACACACACACAGAGACACGTGATATATGTATGTGTATATATATATATATATATATATATATATATATATATATATATATATATAGAGAGAGAGAGAGAGAGAGAGAGAGATAAAGATAGAGATAGATATCACATCACCCCACTTGGTTATTAATAATGACATCAATATTTTTGTAGTTATCTAGAAAATTCAATTTTCTTTTTCTTTCTTTTTAAACCTTGATTCTTACAACCAGTTTCCAATATTCAAAGACTTGGCCTTGGCAACGATCTTCTTATGTCTTTCTTCTTCTGTATCCATGCCCTGAGACCTGGGTGTCAATATCTATTTCTAGGGACGGTAAATTTTCCCTCTGATGTACCAAAGAGCAACAAAATCGGCTACCAGATTAGACTTCTTGAACCAGAACTACCTTGTCTGCCAGTGATAATGTCTGTGACTCCCATTATCCACCTCATAAACCATTAATCGCTCCATATTTTCGGTAGTACATTTCAACCTGTACTAGACGCCTGATGACACAGGAAGCAGCTGTTACAGTGGAGTCTTCCTCACACTGGACACCTACGAAGGTCAAGGTCATGCAAAACAGCCACTTTTGTGCCTATGCTCCTAACAGTTTTAATCTGGGAACCCAGATTTCTGTCATCATTCTTCGTAGGCTTCTGCTTATCCTTTATGTATGCAAGCCTTCTCTTATGAAACCTTTTGACTTCCTGTGGCCAGATGGCTTCCTCTTTCATTCATCTCTTAGAATCAACTACACAGCTCCAAAATATCTGGCCTTTGTGCACCACATACACTCCAGCTTTCTGGTCTTTTTTAGGTTCCTTGAAATATGCCGGGCTGTTTCTTCTTCCTGGGGCTTCACAGTAGCTGTCTGGTACACCTGGGATATTTTTTCTTTTAACCTCATTATGTTTGTTCCTTTCTAAATGTCACTTCTCATGGAATCCACACTCTCTCTATGTAATTTGAGTAGATTTTCAGAATTTACTCCCGTGCCAAAGGGCTTTATAATAACTGGATCTAATCGACTTTACAAAAGTCAGAAGAGATCCCGAATTTGTTTTGTTAGCCAATGTGTATCGAAATCACATATGATATTCTTGCCATACAACAGGTGATACATTATTCATAGATTATCACATGAATATACTGTGAAGTGTTTTGTTGATACCCTTTCTTATTCTGTCCCAGCATGCATTACTCTTTTTAATACATCGTTTTACCATTTTATGAGGATTTTTTTTTTTTTAGTCCTCTGGAGTAAAATACCTTGTATTGTTCATCTTGGCATCCCCTAACCCATAGCACCATACCAAACTTTCATGGGACTAATAAATGTTTGCTGGATTAAATTGATTCAAATTAAACTTTCAGAGCAATATTAAGTTAGTGCCAGGACATCACAGATGGCAAATGACAATCTCCTTCCTAATAGCTTTCAAGGTTGATGATGAGATAAAAGCAGTCAAGCATCCATCAGAATGGGGAAAGCTCATAAATGCTAAGCCTCTGTTTTAGTGTAATTATAGTGTTGCCTCCTTCACTGTGTTAAGACACTTTGTGCCATGGGCCACTCTTTCCTTAGAGCATTAAACACAGTTCTGTGGGCCACTTTGGAGAAGATAGGCATGGGCTGATGGCAGACAGGAGGAGTGGCCATTAAAATGGGCTTTTAAAGTTTTGGACAATGTTCATCACTATCAGTGAAAATGTCACCTGTGAGGTTTTTGCTCCCTTTCTCTACCGACCTCCTTGAGTCCAGCCTCTTAGCCACTAGGTAGAGAAAGTCAATTAAAAATGCAGAACAGCAATGGTTCCTAAAACCCTCCGACTGGAAGAGCATCCTGAGAAAGCTGCACCGAGCTTCTGCACATTTTAAACGACGGTGGAAGCTCTCCGGAGGTGTGAAGTGTAGAGGGGCAGATCTCTCTGCTCTTCGTGCCCTCTGGTGCCCTCTGGTGCCTTCAAGGGAGAACTGCTGGAGCAAACAGTAATGGTCTCTGACATTGCAGGTGCTTTTACTACATACTCAGGTGACATGAGATCCCTGACATGAGAACAACAGGTGCCAAAGGATATGCAAATTATTGTGCAGAAGTTTTAGCAAAAAAAAAAATACAATAGTTCCTATTGGATATGGCACCTGTTTGGGTTCTCTTTCAATGCTGGCATTCAGAAGTAGGTTATCTCACTGTTTTTCATGTCAGTGACTTTTCCAGTAAAGAATGCAAGCCCTCTATATCAGACATTTAAACAACGTCTCCTTCATCATCAAAATAATCTTTTCTTTGTTATGAAGCTCAATCGCTGTCCATGCGGATATTGACTATGTTTTCTTAAACCCTATAACAAGGACAGGTTCAACAGACATAAGACTTAATTCTTTTCTTCTCTACAAAGAGGTTATTTTTAAAAATTGTTTTATTTTAAGCTTCGTGGACATTTTTTCCTCTGGCCACTCTAAATCAAAGCACAAGTGGCATCACTTACAACCACAGCTAATGAAATCACAGATAGCTAAATCGTCAAAGGCTCTTGTTGAGAGTAATCTTTGGGTCCCTTCGTTGTGTTCCTCATCTTCTGGACACCTGTAGATCTTTGACCTTACCAATATGCTAGGCATGTTAATCTACTTATTAAGGAGAATCATAACTTTCACATGTTCTTCACGAATAATCATGTGTTACATTCTCAGGCCATCAGTATGGTAGAGTAGCAATAGATCACACAAAACCCAACGATTGGAATGATTGAAAGCCACAGACAACTCTTAAAGTCTAATATTGTAATTCAGCACTATTTTAGATCAAAGTTCAATTATGATACCAACACAAGCTAATTCACTAGATGGTCAATAATACCATTCTTGTCACTCTATATGAAAACCTTTGCTTACTTTAGAACTAATAAAAAGATCAGTGAATAAAAAACAATTACAGATTATTCTGTAAGATGTGAGAGTAACATCACCCATAGTATTCGGTTCAGTTACAAAAGGAACAGAAAGCAAAACAAAGAAAGCAGCAATACGAGCAGCATTTTCTGCCTGTAGACTGGTGCCCTGGTAGACCCCTATGTTCAGCCTGTTCTCTGCCTTTGTTAACGTCCCAGGGGGTCCAATGGAGCTGTAGTTCTCCCTCTGAGCAGCTGTGTCATTATGATGTCCCTGGCACACATTTCTGCCTTCCACAAAACAAAACCTAATAACTAATTTAATGAGCTTTGCAAAAACCATATGCAGTGTCCCCCCGCTCCGATTTGTCTGCTCACTCACACTGCGGCTCTCCAGCAGCTTGAACATTTCTCCTCATGAAGTACCTTCAGTCTTGACCTTCCTTCTGAGATACAGAGCTCCGGTGACCATGTTAATTAATATTCATGTCTACGTTTGGATGAATTCTTTTCCCCAAATATGGCTAATTACCTCTTTCCCTATATCGGTATTGGTGTATAGTATTCTCATTTCGTGTAAGGGACTCATTGACTAGACTCGCCTCTGACCTCAGTTTCCCAAGTTCTTTGTTGTGGGGATGGCTTTTGGAATTCATTCCTTATCTTTTTGTAAAGATTTCACATCTTTTTTTCCAGCTACCCACTTCCATCTAAGCTTGGTCTGTCTCCTGAACCTCAGCTCTTTCATTTGATCTGTTTGTTCCTTTGGAGCGAGTTCCTTTAAACTTGTTCTTTCTCTTCTCTTTACCCACACTTCAACATTAGTATTCAAAATGGTTTAGATTATGGCCCTACCTAAATACTCACCCTCCTTTTTATTTTTATTGAACAGTTCCATCACTCAGCTAAATCTGTTCTTTGGCATTTTGTTTACTCTGTTTTACTTACCTGGAAGACTTTCTACTGTGGAAATTCTAGGCACTTTCTCTAAATCAGACTGACAGACATGTGCGTCATTCAGCTGTTCCTCAACCCTGCCATTACAATGTTATCTGTGGCAACTTGGGTTTTCTCTTCATGTGGCAGGAGATCTCCTGAGGATTAATGGTCTTCTGTGGGAGACGGTCAAAAAATAGTTAAATCAGGCTCTCAGTGGAGGGATGAGGACTACAACCCACCTTCAAAATTTTTGACCCAGAATTATTCCAGTCTAAAAGAAATGCAGGGACAAAAATGGAGCAGAGACTAAAGGAATGGGTGACCAATGAATGGCCCAACTTGGAATCAATCCTATGGTTGGGCACCAAACTCTGACACTATTTCTGATGCTATGGTGTGCTTGCAGACAGGAGCCTACCATGTCAGTCCTCTGAGAGGCTCTGCCAACAACTTACTGAGACAGATGCAGATACTGACAGCCAACCATTAAACTGAGGTCAGAGACCTCTATGAAAGAGTTATGGAAAAGATTGAAGGAACTGAAGGGGATTATAATCCAATAGGAAGATCAACAGTTTCAACTAATCCAGACACCTGAGAGCTCCCAGAGACTAAGCCACCAACCAAGGAACATCCATGAGCTGGTCTGTGGCCCCAACACATAAGTAGCAGAGGATTTCCTTGTCTGGCCTTAGTGGGAAGGATCAACCTAATCTTGTAGAGACTTGATGCCTCAGAGAAGGGGGATGCAGGAGGGAGCACCCTTTCATAGGCAAGGGGGAGGGGGAATAGGATGCAGAACTCTGGGAATAGGAGACTGGGAAGGGGCAACATTTGGAATGTAAATAAATAAAATAATTAATTTTTAAAAAGCAGATAAGAGAAGTGTTATAATTTATGTTTGTAAATGTTGTCGGGTAGGGGTGAAGATAGAGCACTCATGGTAAGACACAGAAGACTTGAAGATTGAGATAAGGAAAACTGTTGTCTATGAAAGAAAGGAGGATCCAGTGATGAGGGCTGAGGGTAGCAGTAGAAATGGAGACACTGTTGTGATTTTGGGTTAAGGCACCAGTGGAGGTAAGATAAATAAGATGAAGAATAGAAAAGTGATAAAGAAAGCCCTAAAAATCTGGCTTGAGCAATTGAATAGGTTGAGGTCTATTTGTTGGTGTGTAGAATAACATATTTAGTGAGAAATACAAGAATCTCTTCTCAGAAATGTGAAACACGTGGAAACACCTGAACAGAGTTGTCAAGATGACCCTGAATACCTGGGTCTAGAAACCTTTTCTCTTGAATTAGTTACAGATTTCCCTCTCTTCTGTCCTCCCAGGTCCTTCCCTTTTTACCACCCACTTGACTCCATGTCCTTTTCTTTAGAAAACAAAGGAGAAAACAATGCAAAGAAACTGCAATTTAAAGCAAAACAAAACAAAAAACAAACAAAAACCAAAATGGGGGGGGAACCACAAGTAATACACACACACACACCAAAATAAAACCCATAAAACACAAACATCATAATATACAAGGAAAAAAAAACAAGTAAAACAATAATAACAACAAAATACCCCAAGAAAGCAATATAACAGAAAAAGTCTACAAAACTCCAATGGGGTTAATTTTGTGATACCTACTGCTGGGCATAAGGCCTACTCCAAAGAGTGATTTGTATACCCAGTGAGACCTCATTAGTGATAATTAAATTTATCTTTGCAAGCTGATATCAATTGGGCATAGCTTCTTAAAGGTTGGAGCTTGTGCCTACTTTTCTCTCTGAGCTCTGGAACCGTATGGATTTCATGGGAGACAGGATGCTAGATATGTCCATACAAACTCAAGCATCAATCACTGGTACTTGCTATCAGGGAATGAGGAGGGTCTCTCAGAGGCAATGAAGAGCAAAATGGAGAAGACAGATGACTCCATGCTCACTTGCTCTGCACCAGAGTTTGTGGGCAAGAAGAACCATCAAAGAAGCCTAAGCAATTCAGGCAACAGGAGTCCATATACAGGTTCAGAGAGGTCGGGGAAAATGGAAAAGGCACTTGCAAATAGTAATTTTGAAAAATTCAGGAAAATAAAAATGAAGATGTACCATTATTTGATACGATTACATCACAATTCCACAGTCCTTCCAAGGCATGTACCACCCTGACGTGTTATAGACACATGATGAATGCTTGCAAAATAATTTTAGAAGCACACACCAATTCAGAACTGATCACAGTGATTCATGTTTGCTGATTAAAATAATTTATACATTGGTTCTACAGAAACTCATACACCTACTCCAGAAATGTACCCTCTCCTAAACACCAGGCATTATTGAAAGACTGGCCATCCAGAGGTAGAGCTTATGCAAGCAAATCTTTCTCTTCTGATGCTTATATTCTTATGAATAATATTCAAGTGCCTAATAAATAATGCATTTTCCCAATAATAATAAATGCTCCAATTAAAACAAAGCTAAGATGTGTATTTGATGGATTCATGGAAACTCTGGTAATAGGGAGGAGAATACGGAGTTTAAGTAACACATAGCTAGACGGAGTCAGAGGACATCCTTCCCATTAACAAGATGTTAGATTGTATTATCGGAGATAAAGCTGGAAATCCCTGGAAAGGTTCAACCCTAGGGATTGTATGCAAGCAATCTTGTCACTTCTTCAGAAATGTGATACAAGTACTGTATCGATGATGAGCAAAGATAGCATTGAAGCAGGAAAATCAGTTAGGAAGCAATCTTATAGATCCCGGCAAGTAAAGATGATGGCATGGAATAGGGTGTCAGATGTGAGCAAATTGGTAAATGGTCGAGCTGAGACTCCCGCATCATGCCCCAAATTTACTGCAAATCTCTTCTCTATTTCATTAGATCGCACTATTGAGCCCAGGGATCCATCATGATTGGCAACAATTCAAAACTCACTGCTGTATTTGTATGCCAAATCCCCAAGAAATTTTGTCTACAATGAATAAAATTGACAAACTTGATATTTGTATAAGGATTTGTTATCAAATCTGTGCAGGAAAGAGCAATGAATTAAAAAAAACAGGTACAATTTAAACTCAAGTAGACATTAATGACACTTTCTGTTAGAAGTTGACTATTTCCAGAGGTGTTTTCATACCAACAATAAACTATGTTTGTTCCTTTCAAAAGAGTAAGTTTTACATTAAAAACCTAAATCAAGTAATAAATATTCATATACAAATGATATTCACTTATAAACAAATGACTAAATAATAACATTGCAAAAATTGCAATTTATTTATTTATTATTGCAGCTTATCTCCTCCAGAACTAACATGACCAGTTGTCAATTAAAACTTGCATTATTGGGTCAAGGCTTTATCCAGGTTTAGCTTTGCTGTGAATAGCCTCCAGCTCTGATGGAGCCCTAAATACTCTCTATAGGTCTCTGTATAAGAGCTCTGGTGCTGAAGAAGATGCTACTAAGAGGAAGTAGAACCTCAAAGACAGTGCCACTCAACCTGTGGGGCATGACCCCTTTGGCCAAACTCTGTCTTTGAAAATATTTACATTGTGATTCATAACAATAGCAAAATTACAGTCATGAAGTAGCAATGAAAATAGTTGTGTGGTAGGGCTCACCTCAGCATGAGGAACTGTATTAAAGGGTTACAGCATTAAGAAGGTTGAGAACCACTGCTTTAAGTGGTGACTCTTACTAGGAATCTTTGGATCACGGGAAATATTAAGTTGTTCTTCAAAGGGACTTGTGGGAAACTAGCTTTCGACTTCTTAGTCCCAGGGCTCATAATATGAGAGGTTTTTCCCACCATGCATTTATGTCATGATGTTTTGCTTAGCCATATGTCCTAAGAATCTAAATCTACTCATGGATAAGAACCTTCAAAACTGTAAGCCAAAAGACGCCTTTTCTTTGTATAAATTAATATCTTAGGCATTCTGTTACAGCTCTGGAAAACTAGGCAGTAGAAATTCCAGTCCTAAACTGCTTAACGTCCCTCAGCCTCTAGTGATGTGTGAAGATAATATATACATTTCTGTCCATTTTCAGAGGAAATAAGGGTGACAATGAGGTCACATGTGTCCCCAAGGGACAGACATCGGAAGTACTGATTCCCTTTCCTCTCAGTAAAAGGTGATATTACTTCAAATTATGTCATTTGGATATATCTAGTCTTATTTTCTCTCTATTACAGCTCTGGGTTATCATGTTCCATACAGGGCTCCCCCTGTAACCCCTGGAGCCTCTTGACTGTGCCATCAACTAGGCACTGCTAGCATCTTTCGAGTAGGAAGTGACGTTCTTTCCTCTGACTGCTATGAAAATCCCCATGGTACCTAGAGTGTGGCATTCTAGAGTATCCAGAAAGTCTACATCATGTCTTTCTCTTTACTTGAAGGACTTTGGAGGGATAATTTCTAGGGCTGTCATGCTACAAGAAAGAAGTAATGAGTTCACAGACAACACAGCACAGCAGATCATACGGATGGCTGGGCTCACAGGTAGGCAGTATAGCCTTTTGTTGGTGCAAAAATCTCATTCTGTTTGAGGGAGACTTGCTCTATTAATAAATGCTCTGTACGTTGGCAATATCAAAAGGGTCAAATGCAGGACTCCTTGGCACGCCTTCCTATAGGATCAAAAGATCTGTAGCCACAGCTCCATTAATTCCTAAGGTTCTCAGTTGGGGTGATACAAAATAAATTCTTAAAATGATTTGAAAATCATTAGTAGTTGGGCAAATGCAGTTCGAATCATAGACAGACCTGCATCCAAGAAAAAAGGAATTAGAGAAGATGCTGTTATGAAAGCTCTTGAACGTAGGGGGCGCTCCTGCCCTTGGGGCTAGAGAAAGTTTAAGAAGTGGAAACCCCAGCCGCTCTGCCAATTCTCCTGCAATGAGCATCATGAATCATTCCTCTAATATACGGGGTGGTTTTTCAGTATGCAGTATAATCTGTCATGAGACAAATCAGACTTTTAATTCTGCGGCTGCTTATTCCAGCTAGCAGAGTTCAGTCAAGCATGTTGACTTTTGAGTAGCTTTTCAATAAGAACGCCTAACCCGCTAGGCTGCTGGGAGATTTAAAGCAGCGACCAGAATTTTAGCACTCATTAGGGTACATGGCAGTTTGTCAATAAGTAGCAACCATTATTAATTACATATGACTTGTCATTCATAGAGGAAGACTGGGGCGCACATTAATAATTAAAAACAAAATAAGAGAAGTCATAACATGCTTCACGGAGGCATGCTATAGATAAAGAGTAAGAAAACAAGGTTACAAACATTCCTGTAGATCTCTCTTGCTGATATTTGGCCCCAAGCTAAGTAAACTGGCACTAACACCCACCTGCAGGAAACTGAGCAAAAGAGATGGGGATTCTGCTCAAAGGGCACACATCTGCTTCTCTACCAGTTCTGCTTTCATCTTTGATCTGTGAGACCTTCACCTGAGCTCCTCTCCAAAGCAACTCAAGCCATAAGAGGCAAGTTAGATATACATGGGTCAAAGGTGTTATTTAGGATTCGAGAAGGGTGAGTACCAGTTATGGCTTTGGAATGCTAATATTTCTTGACAAATTCTCTCATAATTTGATCATTTCCATGAAGAGTTTGTAGTTGAGATGTTAGTGCTGCTTCATAGGAAAGAAGGTAATTAATGCACCCCTTATATATTTATATATTATGTAATCCAGATAAAAGTGTCCCAAGGATATTTATGCCTGGTATTACCCAATATGGTTGTTAGCAGCAACATGTAGCTTTTGAGCATACACAAATTCACTTAGACTCTAGACTCAGATTTTATAAGTAGAGGGGATAAATTTTGGACGTTTAACAGAAATACAAGAACTTATTAAAACTTGACATTATCACATGTTGTAAACACTAACAGTTTTTAAAATGTAATTTAAAAATATAATACTTCCTGCATGGCTTGCTTATTCTTAGAAGACAAAGAGTAGAAAATTTTAAATTACATGTGCAAATCACTACCATGGCTTAATTCTTGAGATTTTGTACATAGATACTCATATCAGCAAACAGAAGTAGTTAATTGCATTTTTACCTTTCTGAGCTTGATGGCTTCCATTTACTTCGTTTCAATATTACTTATTCATGAATTGTCATGTTAAGATTTTCCTACCACTTGTGGAGCAGCTGTAATACCAGAGAGCATCCTTTTCTTGCTCTCAAACTTAGGGAAAAAGAATTAAGATTTCCATTATTCAGTAAAGATGCCATGTTTATTTCCATCAGATTAAGAGTATTGAAGACCCAGCTATGCCACTACTGGCCATGTGCCCAAAAGATGCTCTAACATATAACAAGGACACATGCTCCACTATGCTTATAGCAGCCTTATTTATAATAGCCAGAGGTAGAAACAACCCAGAAGTCCCTCAACAGAAGAATGGATACAGAAAATGTGGTACATTTACACAATGGAGTACTAATCAGCTATTAAAAACAATGATTTCATGAAATTTGCAGGCAAATGGATGGAACTAAAAAATATCATCCTGAGTGAGGTAATCCAGACACAAAAGAACGCACATGGTATGTACTCACTGATAAGTGGATATTAGAACAAAAGCTCGGAATACCCATGATACAATTCACAAACCATATGGTATTTAAGAAGAAGGAAGACCAAAGTGTAGATCCTTTAATCCTATATAGAACGAGGAACAAAACTGTCACAGGAAGTAGTGGGAGAGAAGGACCTGGGAGGGAGAGTGGAGGGGGAGTGAAAAAAAGGGGGACAGGATCAGGTATTGGGAGGGACAGGAGAGAAGTACAAAGGTTCAGGAAATTTAACAAAAACATGTAGCAGTGGGGGATGGGGAACTGAGGATAGCCACTAGAAATTCCCAGACACCAGGGAAGCAAGAGACACCTAGGACCCTACAGTGATGACCTTAGTCAAAATAACCAACAAAGGGGAGATACAATCTATAGAGATCACCAGTAGATAGCCAAGGCCCCCATTTGAGGGATGAGGAAAATGAATACTCATATTGTGTTATTTAGAATAAATTGCACCTACTCCTATTGTATAATTATTGAATTCAATTTCTGAGCAGTATGTGGAGATTCTATTTTGAAACAACAACCAAAAAAATGCCAGGATAACATTGTTCTTTGGTATGTACAACTTTATAATGTCTTTGTCTGATTTAGATACCTGGTTAATATCAATCTCATCATTTTATTTTTATATGAATGTATAACCTTGAGATTTCCTTTACCCAACCTTTGTGTTAAACTATTTTTATGAAAAATTTCATTTTAACATTAGATATTCTAGGGTCATTATAATGTAAGATTACAATAGTTGTTGACATATTACTACAGTTATTCTCACCTTTGTACAGTAAAACTTAATTTACTAGCTCCCTTGACTTGACTAATTTGAAGGTGAAAAGGTAGGGCAACTTGCTTCCCCTTTCCTGAGATGTCAGCTTTTAACACTGGGAGGATATCAAGATTGCCCTTACTCCTCTCCCACTATGACATCAGCTAACATGGAAGCACCTATTCTGTGCAAGAGCAGCTTACATTCTTTCTTTTACTGTAAAAACAACTAAAAAAGCACTGCAGGCAAGGAGGCAAAAGCAGCCTTTCCCAGTCATATCCTCCTAATGAGTCCTTGGCTTGTGAAGGAGGGTCAGTCAAATGCTTTCTAGGTAACATGTTCATACTTATGATGCAACTATCCAGGCTTGGCAATGAAATACTGATGTGTTGCTCCAAACCCTGTACAATATTAAGAACTCACAATGTGTGGGATTTTAAGACAACATATGCCTTAACATTTGGTCTGCTGGCAGTGTTCCAATGATGATGGGCAGTTATGTAAAAGTCTATAAAATTCTGCCTTTCTTGAGTTGAATGTCTTCCCGATTGACAGTGGATGTATATTTATGTATATATGGGTATGTATATATAAGAAAGCATGCAGTAATACTATACTCTGAATACTGGACCATAAAATTATTTGAATGTTGTTATATACATCATTTACAGAGACATCATTATATGTTTATAGATTAAGTTTTGTATGTAACTTTGATAGGTTCCAGAATTAGGAGGCTTTTATATAAATGCTTGGACATAATTTCTCAGAATTCTGATCGACTAAGTTTTTGGTGGTGGTTGAAAATTCATATTATGGCCAAATGTGGTGATGCATTTGAGATACTATGGCAGGAGTACTGTGTATTCAGGACCAGCCTAGGCTACAGTAAATTTGGGCTATATTGTGAGACTGTCTCTAAAAGAAGAAAGTATAGGTCTGAATACACCACACAGGCTACATGGTGCCTAATGGGCAAGGGATTTTTTTCTGGGTGTTATTCTCAGCCTACTATCATGCATGCCAGTGATGTGGTCTTTATTTTGTCTTCGTTTCAAGTTGATAGCTAGAATTAATAGAAATTAATTCTGCTAAAGTCACTTTATATAAAAAAATTGTGACTAGGATTCCAATATCAGTGGCCTGGTCAATATCCACCCAAACTCTACAGACTGTATGCTTCCCAGGAGGTCCTCAGTGACCAAGGACACAAGTGAGAATTTTGCCCAAATGCCCATGCCAGCTGGGACACCCACACAGCCCAGCAGATGCAGGACATATCCTTTTCCCCTCCCCCATAGGCCCTACCTCCCTTCTGGCCCACTTCCCCACCCAGACCCGACCAGTGGCCCAATACCCATCCAAACTCTACAGCCTGTGATCCTCCTAGGAGGTTCACAGTAACCAGGGACACAGGAGGCTTGCTCTAAACAGAGACACAGGAGGCCCACACTAACCAGAGACAACACTGCCTGCCTCCAAGGAGATGAGCTCTAACTCAGGTCATATAGCTCTACCTGTCTCCAAGGAAACCAGTTTCAGTCAGAGACACCAGACCAGCTAGCATCAGAGAACCAGATGGCCAGAGGCAACTGCAAGATCATAAGCAACAGAATCCAATGCAATTTGGCACCATCAGAACCCAGTTCTCCGACCACAGGAAGACCAGGATACCTTAACATGCACAAAATCCAAGATAATGACCTAAAATCCCATCTCATAAAGATGATAGAGACCTTTAAGAAGGATATAAAAAACCCCTTAAAGAAATATAGGAAAACATAGGCAAACAGGTAGAAGCCCTTAAAGAAGAAACAAATGCCTTAAAGAAATACAGACAAATACAATCAAGCAGATGAGGGAATTGAACAGAACAGTACAAGAACTAAAAGTAGAAAAAGAAACAATAAAGAAAACACAAAGGGAGGCAATCCTGGAGATGGACAACTTAGTAAAGAGATCAGGAACTACAGATGAAAACAACACCAACAGAATACAAAAGATAGAAGAGAGAATCTCAGGTGTAGAAGATACCATAGAAAATATTGACACATCAGTCAAAGAAAATACAAAGTGTATAAAGCTCCTAACCCAAAATATACAGGAAATCCACGACACAATAAAAACATCAAACATAAGAACAATAAGAATAGGGGAGGGTGAAGAATCCCAGATCAAATAGTCAGAAAACATCTTCAACAAAATCAAAGAAGACTTCCCTAACCTAAATAAAGTGATGGCCATAAATGTCCATGAAGCCAACATCAAAACAAATAGATTGGATGAGAAAGGAAAATCCTCTCGTCATATTATAATAAAAACCTTAAAAGCACAGAACAAAGAAAGAATATTAAAAACTGTAAGGGAAAAAGGCCAAGTAACATATAAAGGCAGACCTATCAGAATTGTATCAAACTTCTCAATAGAGATTTAAAAGCCAGAAGATCCTGGACAGATGCCATCTAGAACCTAGCAAAACTCAAATGCCAGCCCAGGATACTATGCCTAGCAAAATCCTCAAACATCATAGATGGAGAAATCAAGATTTCCATGACAAAAACAAATTTAATCTTTCTACTAATCCAGTCCTCCAGGATACTGGAACAAAATCTCCAAGACAAATAGTATAACTACACCCAAGAAAACACAAGAAACTAAATAGTTCACAACAAACCCTAAAGAAGAGAATTATACATACATAATACTACTGCCAGCAACAAAAATAATAGGAACTAACAATCATCTGTCATTAATATCTCTCAACATCAATGGACTCAATTCCCCAATAAAAAGACACAGACAAACAGGCTGGATGTGTAAACAAGACCCAGCATTTTACTGTATACAGGAAGCAAACCTCAGTGACAAAGACAGACACTACCTCAGAGTAAAAGGCTGGAAAAATTCCAAGCAAATAAGCCCAAGAAACAAGCTGGAATAGCCATTTTAATATCCAACAAAATAGCCTTTCAATGAAAAGTTATTAGAAAAGATGGGGAAGGATACTACATACTCATAAAGAAAAAAATCCATCAAGATGAATTCTCAATTCTAAACATCTGTGCCCTAAATGTAAGGGCACCTACATTTGTAAAAGAAACATTACTAAAGATCAAAGGACACACTGAACATCACACAATAATAGTGGGAAACTTCAACACCCCACTCTCACCAATAAACAGATCATGGAAACAGAAACTAAACAGAGACACAGTGAAACTAATATAGGTTATGAACCAAATGGATTTAATAGATATCTACACAACATTTCACAGTAAAAAAAAAAAGAGAATATCCTTCATTCTCAGCACCTCATGGAACCTTCTCCAAAACTGACCATATAATTGGACATAAAAGAAGCCTCAACAGGTGAAAGAAGATTGGAATAATCCCATGCATTCTATCTGATCACCAATGACTAGGGCTAGACTTCAATAAAAACAAACACAGAAAGCACCCATACTCGTGGAAACTGAACAACTCTCTACTCAATGATAACTTGGTCAGGGAAGAAATAAAGAAAGAACTCAAAGACTATAGAATTCAATGAAAATGAAGACACATCATACCCACTATTATCGGACACAATGAAAGTGTTAAGAGGAAAATTCATAGCACTAAGTGCCTTCATAAATAAATTGAAGAGATTTCATACAAGTAACTTAACAACATACCTGAAAGTTCTATAACAGAAAGAAGCAAACACACTCAAGAGGAAATAGTCAAACTCTGGGCTAAAATCAACCAGTTAAAAATAAAGAGAACAATACAAAGAATCAACAAACCAAGAGCTGATTCTTTGGGAAAATTAACAAGATGGATAAACCCTTATCCAAACTAACTAAAGAGCACAGAGACAGTATCCAAATTAACAAAATCAGAAATGAAAAGGGAGGGATAACAGAACTCAAGGAAATTTAAAAAATCATCAGAACCTACTATAAAAGTTTATACTCTACAAAACTGGAAGGTTAAGATGGAGTGGATTGCTTTCTATACAGATGCCACATACCAAAGTTAAATTAAGATCGATCAAGTAAACTATCTAAACAGTTCCATAACCCCTCAAGGTATAGAAATAGTGATTAAAAACCTTCCAAACAAAAAAATGCCCAGGGCCAGATGGTTTTAGTGCATAATTCTACCAGACCTTCAAAGAAGAGCTGATACCAATACTCTTCAAACTATTCCACAAAAAACAAGAAACAGAAGAAACACTATCTAATTCATTCTATGAAGCTATAGTTGCTCTGATACCTGAAGCACACAAAGATCCAACAAAGAAACAAACTTCAGACCAATCTTACTGATGAGTATCGATGCAAAAATAATCAATAAAATTCTCCCAAACTGAATTCAAAAACACATCAGAACCATTATGCATCATGATCAAGTAGCCTTCATCCCAGGGATGCAGAGATGGGTCAATATACAAAAATCCATCAATGTAATACACTAACTATATAAACAAACTCAAGGAAAAAATACATGCTCATCTCAGTAATGCTGAAAAACCCTTCAACAAAATACAACACCCTTTCATATTAAAAGTCCTGGAGAGATTAGGAATTCATGGCACATAAACATAATAAAAGTAATATATAGCAAACTATCAGCCAATATCAAATCAAATGGAGAGTAACTAGAAGCAATCTGGGACAAGGTTGCCCATTTTCTCTTTATCTATTCAGTATAATACATGAAGTTCTAGCTAGAGCAATTACACAACAAAACAAGATCAAGGGGATAAAAATTGGAAAGGAAGAACTCAGAGTATCACTATTTGCAGATGGTATGATAGCATGAATAAGTGATCCCCAAAATCCCACCAGATAAATACTACAGCTAATAAACAACTTCAGCAAAGTGGCAGGATGTAAAACTCAAACAAATCAGTAGCCTTCCTTTACCTAAATTCTAAACAGGCTGAGAAAAAAAGTAGGGAAATAGCAACCTTCACAATAGCCACAATGATATAAAACATCTTGGTGTTACTCTTACCAAACAAGTGAAAGACCTGTATGATAAGAACTTAAAAATCCCTGAAAAAAGAAATTGAAGAAGACCTCAGAAGATGGAAAGATCTCCCATGCTCATGGATTGGTAGAATTAACATAGTGAAAATGGCTATCTAACCAAAAGCCATCTACAGGTTCAATGGAATCCTCATCAAAATGCCAACACAACTCTCCTCAGATATGGTAAAGAGTCATTCTCAATTTCATATGAAAAAACAAACAAACAAACAAACAAAAAACAGGATAGCCAAAAAATTCTTAGGTAAATGGATGGAACTAGAAAATATCATCCTGAGAGAGATAACCCAATCACAAAAGAACACACATGGTATTCACTCACTGATAATTGAATATTAGCCCAGAAGCTTGAAATACCCATGATTCAACTCACAAACCACATAAATCTCATGAAGAAGGAAGACCAAGTGGGGTGCTTTCGTCCTTCTTAGAAGGAGTAACAAAATACTCAAGGGAGCAAATATGGAGACAAAGTGTGGGACATAAACTGAAGGAGGGACCGTCTGGAGGCCATTCTGCCTGGGTATTCATCCCATGTGCAGTCAGCAAAGGTAGACACTGATATGAATGTCAGGAAGTGCATGCTGACAGTAGCCTGATATAACTGTGTCCTTAGAGGTCTGCCAGAGTTTGACATATTCAGAGGTGGATGCTCACAGCTAACCATTGAACTGATCAAGAAGTTTCCAATAGAATAGTTAGAGAGAAGACTGAAGGAGCTGAAAGGGTTTACGGCCCCATGAGGAGAGCAATAATACCAACCAACCAGAGCTTCCAGGGTCTAAACCACCAGCCTGGGAACACAAAGGGAGGGACCCATGACTCCAGCTGTATATGTAGGGGAGGATGGCCCTGTCAGGCATAGGTGGGAGAAGAGATCTTTGGTCTCATAAAGGCTGGACTCGTGGGTGGGGATTTGAGGGTGGGGAGGTGGGAGAGGGAGGGGTAGGTAGGGGCACATCCTCATAGAAGCAGGAGGAGGGGGGATGGGATAGGGAGTTCCTGGGTGGAGTGGGGAATGGGGTAAGGGGATAGCATCTGAAATGTAAATAAAATATCCAATAAATTTTTAAAAAGCACAAAAAAACCCAATTCTCAACAATAAGAGAATTTCTGAAGAAATCACAATCCCTGTCCTCAAGCTGTACTACAAAGCAATAGTGATTTAAAAAAAAAAACAACAACAATAAACAAACCCTGCATGGTATTGGTACAGAGACAGACAGGTTGAGCAATGGACTAGAATTGAAAACCCAGAAGTAAATTCATACACTTATGGACACTTGAACTTTGATAAAATGCCAAAATCATATCAGCCTGGTCTGGCCTCCCTGGGAAAAGATAAGCCTTATCCTCAAGACACTTGAGGCTCAGGGAAGGGGGAGGTCTGGTGGGAGGAGCATCCACTAGGAGGCAAGAGGGAAGAGGAATGGGATGAGGAACTGTGTGAGGGGGGGACTGAAGGAGGCAATGTAAATAGAATGTAAATAAATAAAATAATTTAAATTAAAAGTGCTAGGATCCTACTATTTTTTTAAAATATTTTTGCCATAAAAATCAGATTCATTTTTCTGTATCTGAAAAACATTACATGTAAGACATTTCTTATTTATTATTATTTTCATAATTTTGTCAACTTTATTTTCCCATAAACTTTGGCCTCTTAAATCAAACAGATAAATTTACCTATTTTATTCATTTCCATCATTTATCTTTTGTTTGACTTTCTGAGAAATTTTCGGTTTTGCCTTTTAGCTTCTCTATTAAGTTTTATTTCAAGCACCATAATTTAATAACCAAGAGGTTTATCTTATTCTCTTACGTTTTTTTTTTTAAAAAAGCCTGTTATTAGCTCATGGATACTTTAATCTCTCTCTGGAGGTAAGATTTACGTGTTTTATGTGTTGTTTTTATATTATGTTTTTTTCTTGTTTGTTTCTTCTCTTTATCTTTGGTATAGAATTTCCATAGGAACTGTTGATCTGTACTGACAGTTCTAAGCAGATGGATCCATGGAACCATCTGTGGCTTTGTGAACCTAGGTGGGGCTAGAACTCTTTGGAGATTTTTCTCACAGAGAACACCTTACAGCATCTGCAGATTGCTAAAAGAAAATATTGCTCTGTAACATTGAGGATGCTACTGGATTCCATTAGACAAAGGCCAAGGATTCAATTTCCTATGATATAATGAAGTTCTCCACAACAAGGAATTGTACAGAGTAAATGTCTCTGGTGTCCCTTTGATCATTCCTAATGTACAGTAGTCAGGAAAAGTCTATCTTCAGTTATCTTCCATATTCATATCTGTGGAATCTTTCCTTTAATGTCAATGAATTTTAGCAAAGGATAATTCCCCAACTCCTCATGTGCTTTAGATGAACAAAGTGATGCTTTAAACATTTATGTTTTAAAACATCACCCAAAAAGCATATTCATTTTCAGACTAAAAATACATAAGTTGTAATCAATTACAGATATTACTCAGTATTCGCTGTATATTTTGCGTCCTCTTCTTCCAAATAAAAACAAATTTTTTGAATTTGTGTGTATTTGGTATCCTAGATTTCCTAAAAGTACTCAAAATCTTAATAAGTCTGATTTGTTATTGAAAAGAAAATATGAGTACTTTTCCCCTAGGTTCTGATAGGAGTGTGCAATCTCCATATCAGTCCCATTATGCTAAATCCAGCAACAGTTGGCTGCATGGACCATAAGAGATCTTCAAGAACACTTTGCAAACAATGAGAAACCTGAAACATATAAATGAGGGTATCACTGTATAAAGAATTAAGTATGTGTGACCAGATGTTACTTAGTTATTAGCTGTGGAGCATCTGTGGTACTTTGCATAAGAATAGTTCTCATAAGCTCATATGTTTTAGTACTTGGTCCTGGTTGGTGAAACTGTTTGGGAAGGACCAGGAGGTGTGACCTTGTTGGAGGAGGTATGTCATTGGGTGTGTCTGAGGTTTTAGAAGACTCCTGGGGTTCTCACTGTGTTCTCTGTCTCCTGTTGTGGATCAAGATGTGAGCTCGTAGCTGCTGCTCCAGCCTCCTGTTGCCCTGCTTTTGCTTAGCCATCATAGATTCTAATCTTCTGGAACTAAATTCTCTCTTTCATGAGTTGCCTTTTTCATAGTGCCTTATCACAGCCATATAAAAATAACCAGTACAGTATAATGGGAGAAGAAATATATGACTTGATACTGAAGGAAATGATGTACTTTTAAAACAAATTGTGCTGGTAATTATCAAAATCAAATATACACATACTTATAAGCTCACTGTGTACAGATTTGTAATGTGAGAATCTCTCCATTTCCAAAATATAAATCTATCTAAGTTTCATCATTGTTTGTGATACAAGAAATAACTTTAGTGTTTGATGATAGACAGTTGGCTAGACAAAACCTAAGAATCATGGTATTTACATGCAGTGGTACACAGTGTGTTACTTAGATTCATGAAGTAGATTGATATGCTCTGATAAGGTTGTATACATAACATTTATCATAATTTCTAGGACAACATTTTTTTCATCTTAATTGATTTTAGTTGAATGGGCAAACAGGTAACAATTTCCTGCTGTTACCTCTGAAAATTAAGAATAGAAATTAGAGAGAGATAAATGTTCTATCTTCCAATTTTACCTATTACTTCCTGTTTTTCATGTTCACACTAAAGATTAATCTTTATGATTAACAACAGAAGTCATATTTTAGAAAGAGCCATGGAGGTGCTGTACATTTCTGGCAGTGGAAGTAAAATATTGAGTAAGGTACTTCCACTGGACAAAACACACAGAAAGGGATGAAGGCATAAGAGATGGTGGTGTGTCATTAATAGAAATGAATATAAGCTCAATGGAATTTTGAAAATAAAATAAAAGCTCAGTACTCAAAATCAGTCCTGACATTTCTTATCACAAATGTCAAGGCACGTATAAAGTTGAGGAAAAAGTATTTGTATATCACATGTTCTTTCAAGTCCTGAATCAGTCTGGCTCTCCAGTTGTCTCATGCTCTCCATTCATGAGCTTCATGCAGTAGCTGGGGCTCAGTGGACAGTCAGTACATTTGCATTTATTATTCTATGATATCATCCATTACAGACAAGGAATCTGAGGGTAAAAAGTATAACTTTATCTTTAACCTTTCTTGTCTCTGGACATAAAATTGCAAAGCTTCTGTAAAGCAAAGGACACTATCAATAGGACAAAACAGCAAACAACAGATTGGGAAAAGATCTTTACCAATCCTACATCTGATAGAGGGCTAATATCCAATATATACACAGAACTCAAGAATTTGGACTCCAGACAATCAAATAACCGTATTAAAAATGGAGTACAGAGCTAAACAAATTCTCAACTAAGGAAATTTGAATGGCCAAGAAACACCTAAAGAAATGTTCAACATTCTTAGTCATCAGGGAAATGCAAATCAAAACAATGATGAGATTCCATCTCACACCAGTCAGAATGGCTAAGATCAAAATTCAGGTGATAGCAGATGCTGGCGAGGATGTGGAGAAAGAGGAACACTCCTCTATTGTTTGTGGAATTTCAAGCTGATACAACCATTCTGGAAATCACTCTGTCAGTTCCTTAGAAAATTGGACATTGTGTTACCTGAGGACCCTATACCACTCCTGGGCATATACCCAAAAGATGCTCCAAAATAAAACAAGGACATATGCTCCACTATGTTTATAGCAGCCTTATTTATAATAGCCAGAAGCTGGAAAGAACCCAGATGTCCTTCAACAGAGGAATGGATACAGAAAATGTGGTACATTTACACAATGGAGTATTACTCAACTATTAAAAACAATGACTTCATGAAATTCCTAGGCAAATGGATGGAACTAGAAAATATCATCCTGACTGAGGTAACCAAAATCACAAAAGAACATACATGGTGTTCACTCACTGATAGTTGGATATTGGCCCAAAAGCTTGAAGTACCCAAGATACAACAGACCACATGAAGCTCATGAAGAAGGAAGACCAAAGTGTGGGTGCTTGGGTCCATTTTAGAAGGAGTAACTAAATATTCATGGGAGCAAATATGGAGACAAAGTGTGGGACATAAACTGAAGGAGGGCAGGTCTAGAGACTGTATGGGAGATAGATACCCCACCTGGGTACCTATCCCATGTACAGTCACCAAAGGCCGACACTGTTGTTGATGCCAGGAAGTGCATCTGACAGGAGCCTGATATAGCGGTCTCCTGAGAGGTTCTGCCAGAGCCTGACATAAACAGAGGCAGATGTTCACAGCAAACCATTGAACCATTGAACTGATCAAGGAGTTCCCAATGGAGGAGTTAGAAGACTGAAGGAGCTGAAAGGATTTGTGGGCTAATGGAGAGAGCAACAATAGCAACCAACCAGAGCTCCCAAGGTCTAAACCACCAGCCTGGGAGCGCAAAGGGAGGGACCCATGGCTCCAGCTGTATGTGTAGGGGAGGATGGCCTTGAAGGGCTTATGTGGGAGAGGAGGTCCCAAGAAGGCTTGATTTCTTAGTGTGTGGGAATTCAAGGGTGGGGAGATGGGAGTGGATGGGAGCACACTCTCATTTCAGGAGGAGGGGAGATGGGATAGGGGGTGTCTGGGGTGGGAAATGAGGAAAGGGGATAACATCTGAAATGTAAATAAATAAGATATCCAATTAAAAAAAAGAGAGATGACTTTTCAACCTCTTGGAACTTTTTGTGTGTAACTAAACTACTTAATAGTGGTTGAAAGTTTCACCAGTCCATCACAAGTATGTCAAGTAAATCTGGAAAGTCAATGATAGAAGAGAAATAATTCTACTTTTAAAATAGGTAGAATGGTGTGTACAGACCCATCTGAGGCCCTCCCAGGTAACACTATCTGTGATAGTGAGCTCCTCACAGATTTCTGTTCAGTGAGAAGTTAAAAAGAGCAGTTGTTGAGTTGCTTGCTTGTTTGCCTTCTAATAAAAACTTGAAAAAATTCAGTGGACTAAATTAAGTATTTTATGAAACGTAGCCAGGTTTATATTAATCATCATGGGTGTGGGCAGTGAGGTCACACAGATACCATCTTGAAAAAAAAAAAAGATGAGGTGTACTTGATAGTAAAATCTGGAAGCTCTAAGAGGCGTTGGAATATTTTATCCAGTTTTCTTGTTTCCTGAGGTATTTTCTGTCTGCCAAGCCCTCTGAAGTTTCTCTACTTTATATTTACTTAATATTTGTTTTTATGGTGCATATGTTTCTACTCTGGTATTTGCAGAGGTAATCCTGGGAAACCATTAAGTTTTACAGCTGGGACCTATATGTGTACCAGGCTTAGCCTAACAAGGAATTCTACCTAATATACCTGATCCCATCTCCCTCCTGTATTCATTGATCTTTTGAGAAGTGTGTACTTAGCACTGACAGTCGATTTGGAGGAGTTGGGATGCTCAGTAATGATACAGCGGGAAGGCAAGGCTAGTGGTGGTGACTATGGGGAGAACTATGAGAAGATGGGCAAGTCCGTAGTGATGGATATTTTTATTCCTCAGAAAGAGATTATCTGAGAAGAATTTGCATCTGATAATGACTTGGAAATCCATACAAATAATAAAAATAAGCTGCTGCCCATGTAACACATCAAATGGAATGACACAAGGCCACATGAATACACAGACACCTGTTTCTTTTCTTTTTGTTGTTATCATAAAATGAGCCATGCTTAACAGAGAAAAATGTAGTGAGATCTTTTAACAATTAGAAATAAAACTACTTCACAACTAGTAAATCACTCATGTGTCTTGAGCTTCCTTATAGTTTCCTTCACACACACACACACACACACACACACACACACACACACACACTGCATGCATGCAGTACCTGCAGACTCCAGCAGGTGAGTCAGATCTGATTCTCTGAAACTGGAGTTACAGAGCTTGAGAGCCATCGCATGGGTGCTGCGAACTGAACTCAAGTCCTCTGGAGGAGCAGTAAATATTTTTAACAGCTGACCCATCTCTCTGTCCCCGAAACAGTATTCTTTTTCATGTTACTTTTGTGTTCTTAGTGTATTTTATGTTACAATTCTAAATGGTATAAACTGAACTTTTGAAATTTTTATAAAATTCAAGTTGCTATATTTTGCAATCTATTTTTGTAATATAGAACACCAAAATTCATATGAATTTTCATCAGCCGGTACATACCTAAAAGTTATTCATTGTTTATATGAAACCAAAATATTTCTGAACACCCTGTGTCTTACCTTATGATTCTATACAAAGTAACAATCCCAGGCTACTAAATGTGTTAAATATCTCCATAATCTTAGGATTTATTAAGGTAATGTTTGACATGCTTGCATTATTTCCTTGCTGGAAATACATATTATATTTTTTCTCCTGGTTAGTATTATCATATTTTATATAAAATTTCCAAAAGAAATACCAAGAAATTTAATTAAACTCAAGGGCAAGAAAAGGGTTTTCAATCTGTGATATTAATTGTAAAATTAGGCTACCATCATGTTTTTCTTTCCAGCACTATAATTGCTATAATTACTTTTAAAATCATAGCCGACTTAAGAAGTGAGTGATAACACTTCTTTTATACTAAATAGAGTATATCTTAATGTAACAATTTTATGTCAAGATACAATTTCATTATTTACATTTTTAAAACAGTAAATTGCTGTGCAATCAACCAGACATGTTGCTGCTTCTTAGAAGTTCTCCTATTGTTTGAAAGTTTCATCCATTTGTATAATGAATTTGAATCATTTGCATGCCCCACTCACCTCCCTCAGTCCTCCTTCCTCTCTCTCAGTAACCCTGCTTTTCAATAGGCCCCTCTTCTATTTCCATGTCTTCTATTAGTGTGTGACCTACTGAGTTTAATTAGAATGCTTGCATTAGCATGGGTGGGAGGTTACTGGCTGGAGCAAGGGCAACTTATCAGTAGCTTCATTCCTGAATAAGAAAGAAAAAGGAAAGAAAAGAAAAGGAAAGGAAAGGAAAGGAAAGGAAAGGAAAGGAAAGGAAAGGAAAAGAAAGGAAAGGAAAGGAAAGGAAAAGATAGCTCCTCTCTCAACAACTCTGCCCAGAGTCCCTCACAGACACACCCTTATGAGTTATTTCTTCATCTGTGATGAATTGTTGACTTGTCCAGTCATACCAGTAGTGTGCATATAAGCACCTCAGGAGGGCAACAGTCCTGTCATGTTCTTATGACATCTTTTTGTTGGGTATCTCTCCATCCTCTGACTCTTAAAACTTTGCTACTTCCTCCTCTGTGGTATTTCTGAGCCTTTTAGGGGGTGATACAGATGTCCCATTTAGGGCCAAGCACTCTAGCATCACAAGTTCTCAGCTCTTTTGGCAGTTACAGGTTTGTGCTTGCTGCAGGAAGATGTTCCTCTGATGATAGGTGGACCCTGCAATAACCTCTAGTGGCAAACTAGAGCTGGGTGCACAACCTCTCTTAATACTCTCTGCATCACTATACTTAGCCCAGTCTTTTGCCAGTGCAGAATCTTGTCATTATTCACTTGACCTTTCCCTCAGTACAGTCTTTTTTTCTCTCAATCTCTCCAACATAGCCAAAATTATACTTGTAATATAAATCAGTTTATCAACTCTAAATTATGCATTGGCCTAACTTTCAATGACATCACCTTTAAATGCCTGTGAGACATGCAATGTTTTTTGGTATCTGGGCCATCTGGTTTCCCAGCACACCTCCTACTCCTCACTGGACAGGTTTCCGTCTTCAGAACTAGCACACAGTTCTTTAAGTATACTTTGTCACGTCACAGATGCAGGTACTTGGCAAATTCTCTTCCCTGTGCCCACAGAGTTCTGCCCTGAGTCCTTGGTAAAGGCTCAGCAGTATACTTGACATCCTATGGTCTCTCATTTGTTTTCCCTGGACGGAAATGACCACATTGTGCACCTGACTTAGGCTTTTTTCTTCTGTAACCACAGAGCCCCAGATGCAAGCTCCCTAAGGGCAGAAACTGAGTTCTAATTACTTAGTTTCATTAGCTAATAAGATCCTAGTTGCAATAGGTAAACAACTTGCAGCATCAGCATCAGAGACAACAATTTATAGAGCATGCAACACAGGGAGACACCCTGCTGAGCTCCGTTCATCTGTTGTGGTGGTTTGAATGTGATAGTTTGCAATGGCCCCCATAGCTATGAGCAGTTAAACACTTGGTTCCCAGTGAGTGGTGCTGTATGGGATGTTTAGGATGTATAACCTTGTAACAAGGTGTACATCACTGGGGGTAGACTTCGAATGTTTAAATACTCAAGCCATGCCAGATTACTCTCTCTGCTTTGTGCTTGTAGTTCAAGATATGAGCCTTCAGCTTTCTTCTGCTACCATGCGTTTGTTTAGCCATCATGGACCCCCATCCTCTGGAACTGGAAGCCCTAATAAACTCTCTTCTATAAGTTGATGTGGCCATGGTATTTTATCATAGCAACTGGAAACATCTTTATTAACTCCCTTTGTCTTTATAAAATCTCTGAGCCAGGTAATATCTTAACTCAAGTTTCAGATGAGGGAACTAAACTCAAATTTACACTGTGTGAATGGATCATAGACAGATAAGATTTTACATTCTGTCATAAAGATGCTTTAAGGGAAGCTTAGAAATACATGTACAGGTGCCAATATAGGACGATGGCCCGAGAAAGAACGCTATACACTGCTGTGAAACACAAAATCCCTGACTTAAAAGCTTGAATTATAAAGCTCTTGGTAAAGACACAGATCTGCATGTGGGAACAAATGAGAGCATGCAGCCATGGTCAGAAGCCAGTTTAAGGCAAATTTAAATTGCACAGACTTGTTTTATGAAGTATGAAGTTTTGACAGAAGGATTACATTATATGGCTATACTGTGTGAATTAGCATATTCATAATTCCATTTATTAGCATATGACATCACTTTGGCCATGGGTCCTACTCACAATCCCTTTACAATAAACTGCTGAGTTAACCTTGCTGTGTATTGGCTGATGTTGCTTGTATTCTAATGCTAATATTAGACTGGTGCCCAAGAGACCAGAGAGTCTGTATGTAGACACTAAGTGACCCTGCCCCTGTTATTTCTGATTTGTAAGTAAAAGATGCCAACAGACAATAGCTGGAGTGGGGTTTAGGTTTCCTGGGTTTGGGGAAGAGAGGAACTCTGAGTAGGAGAAGAAAGCAAAGAGGAGAAAGGAGAAGCCAACTTCCATGGGTTAGGAATAAAGAAAACATGGTCCAAAGGGCTGGCCAACTGGAGTTAAGAGCAACCTAGATTAAACATAGTAAGTCATACCTGCAGAATATCGATAGGAAAGTAGACTCTAATAGCATAGAAAGTAAGTATCTGCTCAGCTCTTGTGGTGTTTAAGGCTTATTATAAATATAAAGGTTGTGTGTGTTGTTTTATCTGGGAACTAAATGATCGAAGGCAGGGTAGAAACCCCAGGTAAGGATTAAATAATTTCTATAGCAAACCTATGATTATAAGCAGTCACGAAAAGCCTTCAGAGAAGAGACAGATTTAAAGAATGTGAAAGACCTGGGCATGGAGGCACACACTCATAGCTTATTACCCTAGCATTTAGGAGACTGAGATAGGAAGATCGCAAGTTCAAGGTCAACCTGGATTACATACCAAAATTTTATTTCAAAATAAAGTACATGGAAACCAGAAACAAGATTAAAACAACAGAGAAGTGTAGGACATTTCAAGGTTGTAGAATGAAGTTAGAACAAACTATGTTTAAGAAAATCTAGCAACTTTTGAATGATGTAAAGTCATTAAGGAGAGAAAGTGTTAAATCCTTATCAAAATGTATGAGCTGTAAACATGGCCTTAGGGACCACATGGGTAATGTTTACTTAACAGAACTACTTAGAGATACAGCTGAGAGGTGATGTTAAAGGTATTTTGTTTACATAGCGAGCTAAAAAGACCAGTTTAAGTGAACAACACAGAGTTTTGCCTATTGTTTAAGTGATTTTTAACGTGCTAAATTCTCCTGTGATTGTATAAGAAAGGAATAAAATGTCTCCAGGTTTTGGAGCTCAAGGTACAACGTTCTAAACATCACAGATTTCCAGTGCTCTACTCTGATGCCTAGCAGGCATGTCAATTTGCATGCATACTACATCTTTTTAGATGTTCCCTGGAGCATAAACCAACCATGTAAGTTGTAAGGATGAAGTCATAGAGTGTATAGAGTGGCCTTGGTTTCTGACATTGGGAAATTCGCCCATAAGTGTTAGCTACATAATATTCCACATGGTATAAACATGATCAGTGGTCAGAAGAGCTCTTAAGGATAGGTGTCAGAAAACATTGGTCTTATTAATTACTGTCTGTGAAATGTGGGATCCTATTTTGAAAAGTTTTCATTACTACAACGGAGAGTTTGGACTTCATCTTATTCAAAAACAGAGTTCCTGACGGATCATGGGAACTGTGGATGAAAACCTTTGTTTGAGGCAGCATAGTGTCCAGTGAGTAGGAAAGAGCAGAGGAGAGACCATAGAGACTAAGGCACTCAGAGTGAGAGTGGGAGAAAGAGGTGTGAGGCCTGACAAGGGAGACAGATGCAGTAGAGCTGCCAAGTACAGAACATGCCAACGGATCACCCATGGCTCATCTCCCTTGCATGGATCATAAACCATAACAGATGCATTAATTCACAATGGACATTTAAAAAGACTGTCACATCAGCCTTTCAGATTGACTTCGCTATTACTAAGAATAGATGCAATATTGATTTTGCTGTTTTCCTGTCAGAGTTCACGTGTAATATAGTCCAAGTACATAAGAGAAAAGTACATTTTAGGCACCCTTGGTTTTACCAACATACTCTTCCCACTTTGAAAGGGAATTCACCTCCATGACCACATTTAGTTTTACCTTAGCATTACTTTAGCTGATCTTTTGCAGCTGCCCGCCCTGGGCAGCTCAGGACCAGACTACATACAGGTCAGTGCTTTTGAAAGTGCCTCAAGAAAACTCTCCAATTTGCCATGCCTTCATTTCCATCAGGTTCCCAAGGAGAAGTCATGATTCTCTTAAATCAATCAGTGATATGGTGGGATCAATAATCAACAGTCTACACTTGTCAAAGAGGTTGAATCCTGTGACAAGATACTCAGCTCAGCTTTGCTACAAAGTGGGCATGGTGTGAACTCCTCCTGAGTGTTTGTACAATATTATTGTGTCAACTCTCCTGGTGATAGGACCTGGATGCCTTTGTTCTTAGTGCATCTTCTCAGGCTGCAGTTACCCCAGTGTTTTCTTTAAACCCTCCTTTGGAAATGAATATTTCATTAGCTTCTTCCCAAGTCTACCTTATTTTCTCTCTTTTCACCTGCCCTCCCATTCTCCACCCCCTCCCTCGCTCCCGCCCAATACGACGCTCTGCCGATCTTTGTCGCTCAAAGCGGCTGCCCCCCCGCCGGGGCCGCCCGCCGCGGGCGGGGCCGCGG
>NW_021620926.1:2595804-2618968 GCF_004785775.1 Grammomys surdaster
CTCTCTTTGTTCCCCTTCCTGCCCCACCCCCTGAGTCTGGGCAATGTACACGGCTCTTGATTTTGCTACAGAACTACTCTATGCCTGAGCTGAATCCCCAAACCTATTTTATTTTTATTTGGAAAAATGGACTCAATAGATTGCCTAGGTTGGCATTGAAATTCAAATCTTCTCAACTTAGGCTCCAGAGTAACTGGGGATTGTGTCTTCATGTGTTTAAAAAAAAATCAATTGTCAAAAGCATATCGTAACTCAGATCCAATAGTGAGTTCTTCATAGATATAGGTTGCTTTCTGGGGAAGAAATTATCAGGTATATTGGGTTAAAATTGTAGAGAATGCAACCTCTGGAGTACATGGCTACTGGGATGTGTGACTTGGCCAACTGTAAATTAAGTAGTCTGGTTTCTGAATCAGGCTGTAGCAAATAGTCCTGTTCAGGTGTTCAAGCAAAGCTTGTAACATCTTTCAACATGAGGATAGTTTGCAGTTTCAGTTGGAGAGGTCTACTTGGTCTCTGACTACTTGGAGAGTACAGGGCCATGCTGGCCAGACACTCTAATGTGAGCTGCCATGATTCTAGGAAGTAGACCAAGACTTATCAATGACAATTTGGTAATTGTGAGTGTCAGCTTTCCTTCTTTCTTTCGTTCTTTCGTTCTTTCGTTCTTTCCTTCCTTCCTTCCTTCCTTCCTTCCTTCCTTCCTTCCTTCTTTTCTTCTTAAATACAGTTACAAAGGAACATATATTTCTTTGCTGCTGTTAACTACTAAATAGATGGACTTAGACAGACATTTGGGCTTAGTGATTTTTTTTTAAACACAAACATTTCTTCAGTAATAACTACCTCACAGTCTAATTATATCTTTTTAAAAACCTAGATTACTGAGAGTATTTTTACATGTTTGTGTATGAGACAGACCTAGCGTTCACTGAGCAAATCAGCAAAAGGTAATAATCTCACTTTCCTTTCTTTTTGTATTCACAGAGAATATATTATTTTCCAAGAAATACAGCAATACATTCACGTCTCATTGTCCCATATTCTGAAAGCTGCAATTATCTTGATTCTACAGATGCTTTGACTGTATCTGAATCTACCCCCTACCAGTGCACAGTTTTCATCAATTTATTCCTTTTTTCTTTCTTTTTTATAAAATTAAATGCAGAGTGTGGACATTTTATGCGCTTTTTCTGAATTTTTTCCACATTTATATTCATATCTTTCTGTTTCCCCAAAAGTGTGATCTTCTGGGATTGCACTAACACCACTCCAGGGCTATTGGATCATGCTACAGTTTCTTCCAGCATCTTCTCCAGAGTTCATTTGGAGTCAGTGTTAGACTCATGGAAGAAGGCTTTACTTTGTAAATGAATCTGGAGCATTTAGAAACATTCTTTTCTTTCCCCACATGTATGAAACTCAAAGATAAACAACTATGTTTCCTGTATCAGTTTTTGAACCCAGAATCTTCTCTATCTGTTATACTACAGTCTACCCAGTGGCCTGCAAATTAGACTGTCAGAGCAGAGGAATATGAATCAAGCATTCAAAAAAAAAGGTGTTAACACAAAATGTACATGAAAGTGTGTATATGCAGAATAAAAATTTGCTAAATACTACAAAAATTTACTCTTAGAAACCTGTATCTTCATTTGTCTTGACAAAAATCAATATTTATTTATGGATTTGAAGTAAAATCTGTGTTCTCTCACTCCTCTGGATCCTGTAGTAAATATTTTAGTAGTAAAATATTTTATATCTCCTTTATAGTTTATAACTTTAGAATTTCATTGAAGATCCCCAAGGAATAGTGAAGAAACAGCTTTCTTTGTAAAGGGATTTTTAATTCTTAAATAATCATTTCTACAAATCTATTGTAGAGGAGTTTTTGAAGGATTAATGAGAAAATGTTTCAGTGTTTTATCATTAATTCTCAAAATCTTGGAGAACAGGCATTAGATAAAATGAGGATTATATTGCTATTGTTACAAGAAAGCCAGCATATTGAGTAAATCTTACCAAATATTATCAGATAAAATATAAAAACCATGAAGAGTTTGATTATGATTCACTAACCACTGCCCATCATGCTGGCTTTGATAAAATATTAGAATTCACACGTCAAATCTTAGCTCATTAGGATGCTTCTAGAAGATGATTTCTCTTGAAGGCATTGGGTCCTAAGAGCACAGTATTCATGTTCAAAAGAACCCAGAGAGTTCTCTTCTTTTCTACCACATGAGAACAAAGGAAGAAATGAATTCTGTAAGCTAAGAAGGGCATTGAGCTTTGAGGGTGTGTGTGGGGGGGGCAGGCTGTGTGGGGATGGGAGAAGGGGTCAGGGTCTTGTGTATAGCTTGGTTTCAGGTTTATGATCCTCCTATATCAGCATCATGAATACTGGTATAGCAGGTATGTCCTATTCCAATTTGTTTAGATTGGATCTTAAAATTCACCTAAAGGTACTATGTAAAAATCTCAGGACTGGCACCAAAGATAGATAGTGTTTGGAACCTCTGAGAGGTGTAGCCTGGAGAGAGATCATTAGATCATTAGTGTCAGATCGATGAAGAGAATTGTAGGGCCCTGTTCTGTTCTTCTCTCCTTTGAGTTCCTGGCTTGTGACAAGATGTTTTTTTCCTTAGCTCACTTCTACTGCCTTGCCACAGACTCAAAGCAACCAGTGAATCACTCATAAACTGAGCTCTTAAAATTGGGAACCAAGACAAATCTGTCCTTTTAAGTAATCCGTTTGTCTGATAGTGTTTATAATGAGAAAAAACTGACTAACACAGGACTTCTACCAGATAATAAATCTTCCATCTCTTTTAAGAAAATATTATTTTATTTATTTACATTCCAATGTTGTCCTCCTCCCTGTCCTACCTTCCAGAGTTCTTCACACTTCCCCCTTCCCCTTTGTCTTTGAAAGGTTGTTTCCCCCACCTACCTGTCCACTCCTTTTCACTTCACCCCTTCCCCTGGACATCCTCCTTCCCTGGGGTATCAAGTCTCTACAGGACTATGAGCATACTCTCCCACTGTTGCCAGATAAGGCAATCCTCTGCTACATATGTTCTCTGGCTCACAGACCAGCCCATGAATGCTCTTTTGTTGGTGGCTTAGTCTCTGGGAGTTCCTAGGGGTCCAGGTTAGTTGATACTGTTAGTCTTCCTATGAGGATTCCGTCCCCTTCAATTCCTTCAGTCCTCCCCAACTCTTCCATACAGTTCTCTTAGTCCGATGGTTGGCTGTAGGTATCTGCATCTGTATCAGTAAGATGCTGGTAGAGTCTCTCGGAAGATAGAAATGCTAGACTCCTGTTTGCAAGCACAACATTGCATCAGTAATAGTGTCAAGGTTTGGTGCTCACCCATGGGATGGATCCCAAGTTGGGCTGGTCATTGGATGGCCTTTTCAAGCTTTAGATGTGTGAGCAATACATTTTGTTTGTTATAAATTATGTGGTTCCTATTGCTTCATTAGAACAGCTCTAAGTAAGACAACAATTACATGGTTGAAAAGGGAGGAGAAAAGAAGTAAATGGAAACTGGATGCAGTCACAAAAATCAATCAAGAGGAATTTATGAGAAAGATAACAACCCAGCAGGAACTGACTGGAATTCTTCAAAGGAGAAGTGTAAGAATGACAAGAACTAGACCCAGGAAAATGGAAACTCCCAAGGATCTATGAGGCTGATCCTAGTTAAGAATCCTAGCAATGGGGGTTATGGGAGCCTGAACCAGACATCTTCTGTAACCAGGAATGATTTCCAGTGGGACACCAACCCAGCCACACAAACTTCAAAACATAATATATCCTGCCTATAAGATTTACAGGGATAAATATGGAAAAGAAAGGGGAAAGGCCAACCAATGGCTGGCCCAGCTTGAGTCCCATGCCATGAGAGAGAGCCAACACCTGATACAATTAATGAGGTACCTAGCATAACTGTCATTTGAGAGGCTTCACCCAGCAACTCATGGAAACAGATGTAAATACTCACAGCCAAACATTAGGTGAAGCTTAGGGAGTCTTGTGGAAGAGGGGAAGGAATTATTGAAGGAGCCAGAGAAGTTAAGGACACTATAAGAAAACCTACAGCATCAACTAATATGGGCCCATGGGGTCCCACAGGGACTGAACTGCCAAAAAGCATGCATGGCACAGACCTAGGCCCTCTGCACAAGTGTAATAGTTGTGCATCTCTTTCTTCATGAGGAACCCCTAACACCAGGAGCAGGGGCTGCCTCTAACTAAGTTGTCTGGCTTTGAATCCCTTTGCCCTACCTAGGTTGCCCCTTGTCTAGCCACAATAGGAAAAGATGTACCTAGTCTGACTGCAACTTGATACACCAAAGAATTCTTTTTATTCTGAGGAGAAAGGGAGGAGAGGGATAAGAGGAGAGGAGATGAGAGAGAGAGAGAGAGAGAGAGAGAGAGAGAGAGAGAAGCTGTAGTCGAAATGTAAAGTTAATAAATAAACTAATAGGAAAGGAAGAAGAAGAAGAAGAAGAGGAAGAGGAAGAGGAAGAGGAAGAGGAAGGAGGAGGATGAGGAGAACAACAACAAGAAGAAGAGCAAGAAGAAGAGCAAGAAGAAGAGCAAGAACAAGAACAACAAGAACAAGAACAAGAACAAGAACAAGAACAAGAACAACAACAACAACAAGAAAGAGAGAACATGCAAGAAGGAAGCACCAACAGCAGCGATTAGAAAGCCTTTTGTGTCATCCTACTGACACATTCATTCAGACACACAATATAAGTGAAAACCTACCAGAGACCAGGGCCCTTCTATAGATGGGCACCTAAGTACACTCTGCTGAAAGTATTATTTTCCTCATTTTTCTGTTAATTGAGTAGGTTTGGAGTTGATGCCAGACTTCTCTTTGTTTCCTTAACATTTGATGTTTTGAGTATCAATTCATGTTTTTTTCAGCTGTTGCCCCTGACACCCACCAAATTAAGCAAGAAGTACAATTAATAATCCGATCTTCCATCTGGAGGCATTCTAGGCAGTAGCTCACTAAATCCTCATTGGTTTCAAAAGAAATAATAATAAGGCCAGACAATTAAGTAACTATTTCCTCACCTGCTTCCTTTAGATGAAAGAGAAGAACTACCTCTCCATTTGACCAGAGGTCATCGAAAAGAGCATTGAAATCAAATCAGAGATGAACAAGACTTCAAGCAAACCATCTTTAAGGCCTGTTAGCATCTAAATCTCCAGTGATTTGTGGGTAGCAGAGTTTACATGCAGCCCTTACAAAAATGAGTCCCTGAAGCCTACAGGGGTCTTCCATTACTGTGAGTCTAAGGATTTGCAGAACACAATTGTCATAATAATCCTCATAAGGAAACAGACTAACAAACTAATGCTTTAGTATATTTTAAACAAGCTACAACCCCCTCTAATATAATCAAATAAGGAGGTATTAAACATACCATACAAACACACACACACACACACACACACACCCCACACACACACACACAACCCTTGAAGTTTACATTATTAAGTGTAACATTTGTATCAGTTTAGCACTGAATGAAAAGGGAATATTTACCTTTTATTTTGTCAGCAAAAAATCTGCCCACACTATTATTAGAAGAATCCTTCCAAGTGATTTCAAGTTACTTTAAATCAGAGTGATTTTATTTTTCTGGGAAAGAAATGTAGCCAAATTCAGATGTGCATTAAAAACCATGGTCCAGCAAGATAGCAAATTCCAATTTCCTATGATCAGAGAATCTTATTACCTTTATCCTCTTGCTTCCTTCCTGTCCACAGGGAAAGTTAAAAGATGTTTCTCAGTTAGAATTTGTCTAGGTCTATATCCTCATAAATGGAAGGTGATGTGCTGGGTACAGGTCAAGCATTAATCTAAAAAAAATGCAATATTAAAGCTCTAGTTTATTTTTGGTGCTGTTTAGATTTCCCATTTCCCCATGTGTTGTTAAATGTGCAGGTTGCAAAGTAGCATATTGTAAGTGACAACTTTGTACAATTGTGGAAATCTGCAGATGGTGTGTCTTTTCAAATATAGTAAATGCCCAATTTAATGCTGATTTGTGATGATCAGAAAAATGCTGCAAATTCTTTGGAATGTGATGTCAGACATGTCTTGACATCAGATCCACCAGGCATGAAGTACATTAAAGCTAAAGGATTCTCTTAAAGCAATTCTAGTGGTTGAAATTCTATTGAATGTGTCATCTTCTGTTATGTATCAATATAATAGACTATATTAATAAAGGATTTTATTTTTGGTTCAGAAAAAAATAGAAATGCTAAAGGTGAAATAGTGGAGCTTATATCTTAGCAGTAGTGAGGAGCTGTCTGAACAGACCTAACGCCCTCTTAACAGGAAGAAAACTATGCCTGGTATAAACCTAGCCAACTTCCCATGGATAGTGAGTTCATGGGTCTTAAAGGAGAAACTATTATTGCCACTTTCCTAAATTAGTATAATTCTTAACTATAATCTAAATATGTGCCCTTATACCTAAAGAGAAGTATAACCCTTACCTTTCACCAAGGCTGTTTACTTTGACAGCAGACTGAAGTCAGTACAGAATGCTACAACTGGTCAAAATACAAAGAACAACTGGCTGTGGGGTTGCCCAGGCCCAATTGAGATGTCTACCACAGAACATCTACATCTCAAACTCGGGTAGCATCACTGAAGAGGAAGTGGAAAGTCTGTAAGAGCCAAAGGGTCATGATGCCAGCTGTGACATTGTGTCTTTTATATATGACACAGAAGCTAGACTTATGGAATCTCAACAATATGTCTGTCCAAGGAAGACGTGAACAACTCCAACCCTGCATGAGGTCCCTATGTGGATGGATAGGCAAATGATGTAAAACGTCATGGGTAACACCTCTAGGTGAAGAGCTACAATAAATAGCTGCTAAGAGGGGGAATTAGTCTTCCCCAGGGGTGAACTCTTGCATTATATCCAATACTCTTTTTTACCTAATATTAAATGGTTATACCTAAAAAAATATACATGCAAGTAACACTAAGTGGATTTAACAGGATGTACTATATGTTTATTAGTATATCTTTAAATAAAAGGGGCATGAAATTGAGAGAGAGAGAGAGAGAGAGAGAGAGAGTGTCAGGTAGGAGAGAGAGAGTGGAGGGTGGAGAGAAGGCAAATGATGTAATATTTTAGTTAAAGATAAAGTTTTTTAAAAAGCAAATGAAACTTACAAAAGAAACTGTCTAAACTCTTATTAAATTCCCTTTTTTTAGTTGGTTAGAAATCCCAAAGTCAATTAGAAGTTACCTGGTTAATGGAAGTTAAATGGAAAGATGCATCATGATCTATGTATTTTTATCTCTTTCTCTTTCAAGTTCAGCATTAATCATTTGACTAAAGTGGTTGGAATTATACCTTAATCAAAAAACTACAAATACACACTACCTTATTCTGTTCAATGTTTTCCAACAAAATGCTGAGATATGGCATGATATCTAATGCCCAAAAGTACACTCTCCCATTAGTAGCCCACTTTCTCTTTTCTTATGACCACCATCCATTCATTTGCTTCTAATCATTTTCTCGTGCTTCTATTGTAAACCATATGACCATGCTAGGAGGCAGATACACTTGCAATGAATGAAACAGTGCTGAGCTTCAGAAAAACTTAGCCCAAAATGAAGACATTTGGTCTTCAGAGATAGGAACAGACAAGCATACAATAAATATTAAACAAATTAGAAAATGGGTTTTCTCACATTCCTCAACTGTGATAACAGACATATTACTTCAAAGTGCCTTTATTGCATGCTATTTTAAACATCTGACAGATCCTTACCACCATTTTGGGTTTCCAAAAATCCATTAACACACAATCTGTTATCACCTGTTTCCTTCTTGTACATTCTCACTTTTTTCTCCTGGAAGATGGTTCTAATATTGGAAGACATCTGTGACCAGTGATATGTTAGAAGAAAAGACTCTTGAGAGATAGAAACTGTTCCTGCCTTCCTCCCAGTTCTGAGTTCTTATGGTAACAGTCTGACCAATGACTTGACTCCTCAGAGGAAAATAGCACAAAAATATCCAACCAATACTTATTGTTATAATCTCACTCTCAAGCTCCAAGTTAAACATTTAATGTCTTACCTATCCAGTCAAGGAATCAGTCTATTATAGGCCTTTCCCTCTCAATTTTATTTATTTAGTTATCTATTTTATTATTATTAATATTATTAGTTAGTGTGCATATGTACATGGTACGTGTTTATGTGGTTGCAGGCATGCTATAGGGACTAGGTAGAGACCAGAAGACAGGATTTCAAGAACCTGCTCTCTCTTCCATCATTAGCTCTTGGATGGCATTTTGGACATAATCTTTGCAGGGCACGTGCTTTTAGCCACTGAACCCATCATGTTGGCTTCCTTTTTTTCTCTTGTTTGAGTTGTTGGCACATGTAAAATGTTTTCTTACCATCGATGTCTTACTCAGCTTTAAAGAAACAAGCAAAGAGCTACTTTTTCTAGAAACTTTGCTTCCAGTGGTGTGAGACTATTAAACTTTCACTTCCATCCATTGCACATAAATTTGTATTTGAGTATTTTAAAAGTTGAAGTGAAGGGTAACATTTCATCCTGAATATATAATAAATAATCTTGTTCATATCTGTAACTGTTTATTATTCATCACACAAACAGTTGAAAAGTGTCTACTGTGTGCCTTGTGTTATTCTTAAGTCTGAAGGAAATGATCGCAGAGGCACTGCTTATTTTTAATTCCAATGATTCTCAAGGTCTAAAGTGATACCCAGGTTTATACTTGTCACATCTCCTTGTGACTCTAACACTGTCCTAGACTCATGGTCTCCTGGCTTGTCTGTTGTTAATACTGAAGTCATTTAGTAGAACCCTACTCCAAGACATCAACATCCCATGGAAATGATATTCAATGTATTTGACGAGAGCAGCTTGATTCCTTAACCAGTTTCAATATTGAAGGTCAAAATGTAGGCTTGAGTATTCTGGAAATGTTTTCATTTGACTTTCAGTAATTATTTCATTTACTTCATTAATTCCTGAGGTTCTATAAAATCACGTGAGAATCCTTCATACACAAGAAAAAAGCTGGGGAGTCAAATAAAAATAATGGCTTCATGTCTGACCTTTTGCAAGTAAAGAATTCTAAAGTGTATAAACTTGCACTGTTTCTACTTCATTAAGTTATCCAGCTACACATTGACTAATGGGTGTTTCAGCTATGAAAGTCATGGCTAACAAGCAAGGAGTGTTTAATAATGGCCTCAGAGGCCCAGACTTGCCACCAAGGCAATAAGTGTACATTTTCCTTCCAAGTAGAAATAACAATAAAAATAAAATATCAAAGTCCCTTTGACCATTATAAGCAAGGTCAGGTATAGATATACAGGGCTCACAGGAAGATCATTAGCATTAGTAGGTATCATATTGAAAAAAAATCAAGGTATAATCCTCTAAGAGTCTAAGTAGAATAGAATGCATGGTATATATTCATTTATAAAATTATATTATATTTATTGCTTTAAAAAATCTACTCCACTCTCATTGCAAACAATTTAGAACAGATACAATTTAAAGGCTCTCAGATCACTGTTATTCTGTATGGAATATCAAGGAAACCACAGAACAATTACAACAAAATCCCTACACTGGAGCTAATAAGAAAAGCCCCTACTGATTTTAATGGTTTTCTTTCAGACTAGAGCTAGGAAGTAATATAGAATGGAAAGAGAATTTAGCCCTTGATTAAACATTGTACTTATTTTCCATTTAGAATCTTAGTGAATAAATATTTTGTCCTAGGAAATACGTTTCCCAGGAAGTAGTCACAGAAAATTATTATCTAAACTCCCACCAGTGAATATGTAGAGTGGCCTTTTACTGTCAAAAAATAAATAGTAGACCTTATACTAAGACATATGACCCACAGGTTGGGGATGAGCCACCCAACTCATCAAGAACACTTGAAGCTGGCTTTGTTTGAATACTGTTACTTATCTAAATTTTTGAATGGGATACACAGAAGAACCTGAATTAGACTTTTGAATTGCTACTTCTAGACCACTTGGTCTTCTTTATCATTCCCATTATAACCACTGTTAGTCTTTCAGTCTTTCACCTTGGAGAAGGTGTCAGTGGGAGATCAAAGTAGGAATCTTTCAAGACCTATTTGATGTTAGTTTTTTCTTTTATGAAACACTTTTCCTATAGATTTAGAGTGATCTATTCTTTTGGCTTCAAGCTGATCTGCAAAATATTCACTAAAAATTCTACTTTCGACCCAGATGACAGAAAGCTGAACACTGAGTTAAAACAAACAAACGTTAACCTTAGCTGCTAGTAATAGGAGATGAATGTAGTATGTATCCGACTAAGAAATGCCAGTGTTACAAGAGGTCATACTTGATAAATCAATTTTTCTTAGTTCAGAGATGAAAATACAAGGGCCCTGGTTTCTTTTGACTCACCTCGTTCACCCCCTTCCTTCTCTCTCTTACGTTCTTCTGTGTCTTGATTACTACTTGCCATGGATAACATTGCCGGGGCAGATTCCTTTATACAAAGGAATATGATGACAGCCTCATGTGTTCGCTGAATAGATTTTGGCAAAAAATCAGTGTGCATACTAATATACCTGTGTAAAGATGGCAAACACTTTCTATTGGATGCCTACTCCTTACAATCCGCTACAGCAAAACAGAAGGTGCAACTCAATATATATCTTGTGCCTTTACATTAACTTCAAAGGCGAGTTCAACATACTGAAATGTCTGATTTTGTGTGTGTGTGTGTGTGTGTGTGTGTATTCTTTTTCCTAGTTGCAGTGGATCATTTCACCCTTCTTCCCTGGCGTATCATGGTTTCTCTTATCACCAGGCTAACAGAGCTCTCAGGGAAAGCAGACAGTCAAATGCAGGATTTTATTCATAAACGTAAACTTCTGCATGGAAGTTCATTCTTATAAACAAAGAGAGAGAACTGTGGCTTATGAGGTGAATGATAACAATCCCTGCTTCCAAGCTGTGTGCACCCACATACGTGTGTACTGAAGCACTTGGAGGTAGAAAAGCCATCAGAGGAAAATTCTAGAGAGTTTCGTTATTCTATTTAATTTGAGGGGACAATTAAAACAGCTCATTAACATTCCTTTAGTCCATCTTCTCATTCACTTTATAGCCAAAGGCACATGAACTTATGTTAATTATATGGGAGTTTTATAAGTATTGAGCAAGAATCTCTGGCTCAATGGGACAAACTACTTTGATTCTAAATTAGACTACATTGAAGGGTACATTAACTCTTTCATTCTAAATAGATGGATTTCAGACTATGAATCCACTGCCTCCATTCTACATTTTGTTCTTAAAATATAAATAAAACAGCAAACCTTAAAAACAGTCCAAGAGCAGAATTAGATGCATTCCTGGAACTAGGATCTAGATATAACACTCCATGTACCATGCTGATATTTTTTTGTTGACTATTGGAAAATGCCATAAGAAAAAAAATAATAAAAACCTGGCTAGTTATATTATGGCAGTTATGACTCAAATTGGTTACTGCTGTGTTAGTTTGAATCCAGAAAAAGATTGAGTGCTGCTGAGTGACTGAAAGCTGAGCTCCGAGGTCACATCTCAGAATTCTTAATTTGATCTCTTTACAGTTCTGAGAACTGAGCAATTTAACTTCTCAAACCTTCAAACTACTAGAGTCAGAGTTTTTGGTAGGGCACCATTATATTCAAAAGGACCAAAAAAAAAGTATTTTGTTCTCTCACCTTAAAATATTTATAATGGTTGATACATGTTATCATTGATTCATTTACCAGGCTCACTCATCTCTCAATTCCTGAAAGTAAAGATTTTTAATGAACTGATTGACAGAAATCCATGATCAGAGAATGAAGTCATTGGATAAATGGGAGATTGACATAAAGAACACCTGAGTACTTTACAGAGACCCAGACACTGAATTTGCTCTGTTCCTCATCTGAAGACCATGAAGGGACATTTAAGCAGATTAATAGTAAGTGGAGGCCCTTTCACATATAGAATCAGAAGGGAGGCTTCTTTTGGCTATGTTACCCTGATCCTGATGCTATAATTTCTGGAGAAGCAGACAAAGATGAGAAGGAGTGCAGAAGTTGTTGAGCACCACAATTGTTGAGCTTACATGACAACAACTTTCCCTTCCTGCTCAGCAGAGTTGAGTTCTTTGAGGATGCAGTCTACCTGGCAAAATTTTCGGAGCCCCCAATTTTTCTCAATATTTTGCCTTCAAACTTAGTAAATGATGCTCTATGGACATGAAAACAGTTTTTAGTACACCATAATCTGCTACTGTATGATCAATCTTTCTTGATTACAGCCACTGTATATAATTGTTGGCCATCCCAAAATTTAATTCTATGACAAGATTTCTTCCATTTTACAACACCAATGGGTGAATGAAGAACTCTCCCAGCTAGAAACTCCATGATTATTTAGGAATGCTAGTAGGAATATCTGAAATAATACTACAATGAACCCCATCACATCGAGGAAAATATTCATACCTCTTAGTTTAGAGCCATTGTACCAACCTAAATTCAGTATTCGTTTTTTCTTTGACTATTTGCAATACAATATGTCTTGTCTTAATTAGACTTTAAAATATTTTACTAATAAAATACTACATTAGTAAAGTACATTGCACAATCTTTATCTTTTCATTTAGATGGCAAAAAGAACAGAATATTGTTATTTATCAAAACATTGTATACAGACCAGGCTCTACATTGATCTAAAAGTATTTCTCCCTAACATAAAGGCAGAATTAGTTTTTAAAATTACCATCCCTTCCCCCCCTCTCACACACACACACACACACACACACACACACCAGTCACTCATATGCACAAAAGCTCACAGCAATATAAGATAACCTTGTTACAAAAACTAGCATGAAAATTGCAAATACAAGGAGCCCATTTGTATAATCAAGTGTCAGAACAAAGTTAAAAGGATCAGCTCATTTCTTTTTCTGTCATATACCATTATTGTCTATGTCAAGTAGCTATCAAAAAATTATTGTGAAACTATAATACCTTAAACTGATCTATACAAAGGTCTTGCTGTAACATTTCTTTTGACATTTAATTCAAAAGTTAGTCAAAAGTTCATGCCTCAATGGACTACTAGATTCATTATTAAGTTCTATCAGTAAAGAGTCAATCACTTTTAGATAATTCTGATAAGAACATTCCTTATTTTATTTTTCTCTATCTCTTTTGTGCAAAAGCATTAAAATGCCAAGCACTTAAATCAGTCTTGCAAAAAGTGAAGCATCTCTACTGGGAATGGTCGTTCAGTATGGTAGAAAATTTATACAAATATTTTGCATACTATTTTAATTTTAGGACTCTGTAGGGGAAGGGACTCAGTTTCTACTCTGTGTATAAAGACAGATGAGTACTTTATTTGTATGCTATTGCATGACAATTTCCTCCTATTTTGGTCACAGTGACAGCCTATATACAGTGCACAGTGCATGCATGATAGAAATGGGTTCTGTCTAAAAGTTTCATCCCTTCTTTCTGTGACAAAGATTTACTCTCATAATTATCAATAGTTGAAATGATGCTTGTCTGTGATTACCTGTTCTTACTATAAAATCTTAGACTCTGACAGAAGTCTCCTACATTGAGCTTGTCAAAGCACTAGGATATTGGTTTGATATTTACCAAGCCAAGGCATTCATGTTGTTTATTGTAGGTGGGAGCATATGTGTAGATAAAGACAGGTGTCATAACATCTTTTGGTTGTGAAATATTAAGAGGATGATTGAATTTTTCAGTTAACTATTCACTTATAACTCTTAGAAAAAGTTAGCATGTTTTAAGAAGGTATGATTAATGTTGATATATGTATATATAATTAAATGAAAAAATATACAAAAATACTTTTATCACTTAAACATGATGAGACTGTTTCTATCTATATGTATGTATGTATGCATGTATGTATGTATGTATGTATGTATCATCTATCTATCTATCTATCTATCTATCTATCTATCTATCTCTTAATTGCTTTATCTATCATCTATCTATCTTATTCCTAAGAGAGAGTCTGCACACAATGTAAACTCAATACACTTCTTGTAGTTAGACAGGGCCCCCGGTGGAGGGACGGGGATACTAACCCACCTTCAAAATTTTTGATCCCAAAATTGTTCCTGTCTAAAAGAAATGCAGGGACAAAAATCGAGCCAAGACTAAATGAATGACCAACCAGTGACTGGCCCAACTTGGAATCCATCCAATGAGCAAGCACCAAACTCTGAGACTATTACTGATGCTATGTTATGGTTGTAGAGATGACTGTAGCATAGCTGTCCTCTGAGAGGTTCTACAAGCAGCTGATTGAGACAGATGTATGTATTCACAGCCAAGCATAGGACTGGGGGCTCAGACCCCATGGAAGAGTTAGGGGAAGGACTGAAGAAACTGAAGGGGGTGACAATCTTATAGGAAAACCAATGGTGTTAACTAACCTGGACCTCTGGCAGCTCCCAGAAACTAAGCCACCAACCAAAAATCATACAAAGGCTGGTCTAAGGCCCCTGCAGATATGTAGCAGAAGACTGCCTTGTCTGGCCTCAGTGGGAGAGGATGAGCCTAATCCTGTAGAGACTTGATGCTCCAGGGAAGGGGGATGCCGGGTGGTAGACACCCTCTCAGAAGTGAAGGGGAGGAATAATTCAGGTAAGAACCCTGTGAAAGGGGGCAACATTTGGGATGTAAATAAAGTAACTAATTAATAAAATAATAAATACTAAAAAACAAACTACAAACAAACAAACCTAGAAATACAAAAGCCTACAGATGTTGGTTTAGAAAAGCTAACCAAGGAAAGTAACTTTTAAAAGACTTTGGAAGTAGAAGGCAATGCCTTTGAGATGTTGGGAGGTGGTAGTGAGGGGGTGTGGGTGGGGCTTGGGGGGAGGGTAATGCAAGGAGGTAATATGAACTCTTGGAACCAGCATGTTCATTAGAGTTGTATCAAAAGCAGAGAGTGAGAAGAGATGTTTCTATTTATGTGGAGGGAGGAATAATTGGAAGAGAGATTTTAAACCTGTAATTAGGAACTTGGATTTGATACAAAGGAGAATGAGAGAAACGATTGATGTGATTTAAACAACAGCAGTGATGAGTCCCGCTGCTGGGCGAGGATGGATTGGCAGGCCTGTGTCTTTTGGCTGTCTAAAAGGCGAGCAGAACGGTACCAGCCAGATCAGTTGCCAGAGGTGGGATACTGTGCCAAGTCAAAGAAATGTGACTGAGATAGGATCCACACATCTGAACAATTGCTCCAGCCTCCTCTCCACCCTTCAAAGGACCCCCACAAGTGATCTCCTGAAAACCTTTTGTCTTTCTTTTGTCTCTTTTCTTAAAACATAGCCTTTCCAGTAGAGCCTCATATAATATATTTGGACATGAAGTAATGATTGTTTTCTCACTAAATCATTGAGATACAAACAAAAATGGGTGCTATTTTAAAGAAAATACATTATTTTAACATCAAATGAATTACAAATAAATTATATAAATATATATTTATAGAGAGAAATTAAAGATAATCCTGTCACTCTTTCATTTATCACAATGAAATTGGACTTAGAGTGATTGTGTTTATTCAGTTTTCATTCAGCACAAGCATGAATCCTGTCTTTCTATATATAATGTAGCCAACTTCAGGAAAGTCACTTCATTACTTAAAAATTCATCTTTATAACAGAAACAAATATAGTAGACATTATAATATACATATAATACTTCTTTCAAGTATCTACAGCTCAGGTGTGTTCAGTGTTCTGTGTCCAAGTTGCTTGAGTTTAATTCTCACTCCAACCACCAACTCACAAGTATTGTAAGTCCAGAAAAGTTACACAATCTCTTTGTGCCACAGTCTCTTCTTTTATGGTGTGAAGTATGTAAGTCTATTTACATAGTATGACACAAGAAAATACATTCCCAGTTTTCTAAGTTGCACTGGTTAAATGCTTGAGATAGATGTTGGGTAAATGACAATCAAAGTTGGATTACCAAGAGCCACACCTTTTCTTCATTTTGATCTGCTGAGAGCTCTCGGCAGATCAGAAACATGTCAGTGTGAGTGACTGGAAGTAGGACTAGGGATGGATATTAGCTGATCATTAATAGAAATAAAGGGAGTTTCCTGCGTGTTGGGAGTAGAATATAAATCAGCAGGATAGAAAGCACATGCCTGGAGTTGGAAAAAAGCCAATGGCTGTTGGCCCTTTTTTGTGGTTGGTAATAGACTGCACATATGCACAATAGCCAGAGGTGGGGCACACAATGACTTTATCAAAAAGAATCCTATTAAATGCACTGCTGTTATGTTATGTATGCTCTATCCTGCAGCCAATATATCCTACTGAAGAATTTTACTCTGAGCGATGGCCTGATTAAGTTCTCCCTGTCAAAAATTGGTGTCTCAGAATCCACACATACCTGAGTATATTCCTTTTTGCAATGTCCTGGTGCCTAGCTAAGTTCACTGTTCCTATCACATGAGACATCATTTTAAGACAACCATCCAGTTTTCTACTTCCAAAATTGTAGGATGCCCATGTCCAAATAGATACAATATCTCTTTATTTCTCGGTTAAATATTGAAAAACTATCAATAGATATCAGAGACCGCAAACAATGCCATATGTATACCATTCTCCTAAGTTCCAGGCAGCATTGCCACAGTAGTACCAGAGTTAATATATTCTTAATAAGTGGTGAATTGCTTAAGGGCAGACAGTTGGAAGGAGATACTGAAAGGCGATAGGTTCAATAGATACTGAAGAGAATGGATAGACATCAGAGGTTGGTACCAACAGTGTCAGAGGCCAAGAGAACTAATCCAAAGTGACACTGAGGTTTTTAGTTCTGTCAACTCAGTGACGGATAGTGTCAATCAGTGAAAGCAAATGTGAAGGGATAAAATCACAGGTGAAATGTATCTGCACATAGATGAAGTGTAGGATTTCTAAGAGGCAGGCAGAGTCAGAAATCATGCTCAAATTCTTGACATTTGTGACTTTTAACTTGGAGGTCATTACTCTTCTCCTTATGTAAGGCTTCACAAAAATTCAATCAACAACCTTTAGGACACTAAAACAATTTAAACACAATGATTTTATTTATGTATCTTTGTAGTTCTAGGAAGTGAATCAAGGACATCATAATTCTATAATTTCTCAAGATTTCATTAATGTCGACATCATCATGATTTATTATCACTGTCATCATCATCATGTATATGTGTGCATGTCATACATGTTTGTACATGTCATGTGTGTGTGTATGTCATGCATGTGTGTGCATGTCGTGTATGTGTGGAAGTCAAATAAAAAACTTATGAAGTCAGCTTTCCCTTTCTACTGTTGGTTCTGGGAATCCATCTTTGGTCATTAGGATTATTCAATAACCTTTTCTCCTACTAAATCATCTTGCTAGCCTTGATTTGGCTTTTCTAATAACTTCAAAGGAGATATTTTCTTGTTCCTATATTCATTTTCTGTCAAAGTTAGAATACCTCCTCAAAAAGTGTTGATCAATCATTCAATAAAATGAGCACTCAACATTTAGCTTGACTTTACTGACCACATTAGTCACATTGTATTCTGACACTTATATCTAGCATCTTTGAATGTGTTATCAGGAAGATTTTAACATTCTACATTTGCCACTTCTATGGGTACTTTCAGAATTTCTGTCTTTGTTATTTTCAAATGAGAAATTTGAAAGATTGAACATACTAAGAGGGATTAAAAACACTTCTGTGGCCTTTAATCATCCTTAACATAAAACACCTATTTTTTGTTGCTTAGTTGTTTTACTATCATTAAACTCTCTCGACCCTAGAATGATCAAGCTTTTTTCTCTGGTTATGAAATGCTCTTCTACTAGTTGTGAACATGGCTAACACCTTCACTTCCTCTACTGTCTCCCTGAATTATCTCCTAGCATACAGCTCCAGCACAGACAGCATGCTGCTGAGTCTGGAATGGCACACCTGCATGCATATTGACAAAGGCTGGCAGGAAATATATCTAAAGAAAAGTTACATCTGTGAAGAGAATTATGTGTGAAATGTTCCCCTTATACATTATTGCTTTTGATGTGGCTTTGACATTTGAAATGCAATTAAAATTTCAATTTCTCAGTGAGATCTTCCCTAGGTACCTTAGGTAAAATTTGAGTTTCACACAGTAATATTTCATATTTCCCTTGTCTGCTTTATTTTTCTTCTTAGCATTTATTACAATCTAATGTGCCATGTGTTTTACTTATTTATTCTGTGTACCAAACAGGAAAGTAAGCTCCAGAAAGATGGATAACATTGTCTGTCTTGTTTAGTGCTGTATCCCTGGGCCTAGAACAATGCCCAGACAGAAGTAGTAACAGAAAAATGTGTTTTAAACGAATGAATTGCATATGCATATGGCTTAGCATAGTATCCGGTATATGCCAAATACTTTACAGGTGGGAAATATACATGTTAAATATTTGGTTCTATGTTGACCATGTGATTGTTTAGTCTAACTTGGAGAGAGAGAGAGAGAGAGAGAGAGGAGAGAGAGAGAGAGAGAGGAGAAGGGACTTAGCAAATCAACTTCTTATGCCAAACCAGGCACCATCCACTCTATCCAAACTCATGTCTAATGAGGTCATTGTGCTGCATGCAGTTTTCACAGTTTCTGAGACTATGGTTCCCCAACGTTCTCCATGAGCAAACTCTTCCACCTATTTACTTCTTTCAGATTCATATTCTCTCACAGTGAATGAGAAACGGAGTTAAAACAATCAGTGAATAAAACAGTTCTTTCTTTTATCCAGACTTGCCCTTGCATACATCCAGTACACATGGTCTTGACCATGTCACTTTGACTTATTCTCCTTGCTTTTTGTGGTGATGGAGACAAGTGTGAAGACGTTTCCAGAGTGTTATTAATGACTTAGAAAGTGGGAAGTGTATATGTCAAAACCAAGTTCAGCTAGTCTGGTGGCAGATCCTACCAAGAGGCACAGAATACTCTCCAAGTTTAAATTACGGCGAGCTATTGATCCTGACAGTAAAGCTGAAAATAAAATTGACACAGAGTAAACACGACATTGAAATATTATCTTAAAATACTGAAACACTTCAGAGCGAATTCTTATATAGATAGCCATGTGGAACTGGGGAAAATGTAAAACTTGATAGCGAGCCTTTCGTCAAACATGGATTTTTCTGTGGAGGTCAGGTTCATTTTGCCTGTTGTTACATCCTGTGATTCCTCACTCTATCATTCAATGTATTTTAATGATGCCTGGAGGAATTAGAAAGCTTTAAATTTAGGTCAAACCAAAAAAACAAGTGGAAGAAATAATTTGAGTCCAGGACATACATACATACATACATACATACATACATACATACATACATACTTGTATCATATATTCATGTGCTTATTTGTCTGTATGCATGCATATGTGTCTGTGTGTTCATGTGTATGTCTGTTTGTGTCTGTTGTATGTGAATGTGTGTGTGCGTGTGTGTGTGTGTGTGTGTGTGTGTGTGTGTATGGGCTCTGGGTTAGAATCCAGCTTCTGTTCCATGCCCAATGGAACTTTACTCCATCTCTGCTTTTTGGTGCACTCTTAGAAATAAAGAACCAGTATAACAATTCCCTTTGTGTTGTAGTTGTTCTGTACTATAAATAAGACAAGTGACTGGGTCAAGTTACATGGAACGAGGTTGATAAAATTCATTTTGACATGTTCTCAAATAAAACTGCTCTGTCTATTACACTGTGAGATTGAACTGTGTGTAAGGCCAGGAGGAGAGATGTTTATAGTTACATTTTGTAGATGAAACATATTCAGGAATATTGAGGGACTTGAAGTAGTCCTTAAGTTGCGTGAAAAGCCTCATCTTCTGATGATTCACTTAGTTATAATTTCTCATAAGTCTACCATTCACAGGTATTCTGAGGATCAAGTCTGTGTTCATACCTAAAGGACCCTGATAGAATTACTTTGTACTTCTTTCTTTCCAATAGCCCTAATTACACCTTTCATGACCTATTTATTCAGATCTTTCAGGAGCCGCTCCTTACAAGAGGCACTATTCTTCCAGTATCAAACACAACATAAACCTCTGCTCCATGAAGGTTCTAGCACAGTGGAGCTGGTTAATTCTTTTAGTCAATATTCATGAGTACTATTATGCTATAGATAGAGTCTAGGAGCTGGAGCTATGATCTCCTCTCCTCAGGTTGCTGGAGAAGAAACACACCCAGCAAAGGCTAAATGAATACATAGCAGGTGATTAACTCTGCAGACACAGGCATGAGAAAGAGTCAAGGGTGGATTCAGTCCTAATGTGCCCCTAAAAGTCTTCCTAAAGTTGTACAATCCGAGAGCATTTTAGCTACCTGAGACCAATATAAATGGGCCCACATGGAGGGAGATCCAGGTCTTGTTGGAAAAATTACTGGTTTGTAAAACCTGAGAAATTACGCAGCTGCTGGTTTATTGAGCTAGATGAGGTTTCTGTTTCCTCTCCCAATGACTGTGCTTCTTAATGAAAAGGGAATCGATTGCATTGTACCTATCATATTGCACTTTTTGTGTATTAGAAACAAAGTCAGCCAATTTACACATGACATGCTTTTCTTATGAAGTTCTGTATAAAGTACATGTGAAATCATGCATATTCAGCTGGGAATGTTGATAGGGACCCAAACAGGTATTAAAATTGATTTCATATATTTCAGTTAATAGGGTAACTAGTGATGAGGAAAATAATTTGGTAAGTACTGAAAACTTTTAATCACGCAGCCTAATGATTTTTTTTTAGCATATTCTTACAGCAAAATTACACATCAGTGTTCTCTATAAGGCAGTTTCTAGCTGGTTTTTAAATGGAGTTTACAAATTGTAGTAAAAAACACATTTCAAATCAACTAAACATTTACAACATTGTTCATGATATCTTATTATTCTGAAGGACCAAGGATTGACAATACACAAATTTGTGGTTAGGTCTGCAGTAAGTCATAGTTTTGCATTACTCTGGGCTTTTCTTTTTTATTTAAGTTCTCCTAAAGTTTAGCTTCGATTAAGTATGCAGTCCTGTAACCGCCAGGATTTCTTGATACATTTGTGCACGGTAATCCTTCTTAAGCCTAGCGATTACAGCTGCTATCTGTTTAGGCTGGGTTGTCTGACTGGACACATTTATTTTGTAAATCCAGTTCTCAGAGTTTTCCCTGGGTCTTGTTACTCTCATGATGGCTGCCTTTCACGGGCTTCTGCAGTAGTCAGGTGAGGGAGGTACGGTATCCACTGGAATGATGAGGCACAGCGCTTTGATTCTTTTCTCCTCTGTAAATTTGCACTTAGTGAATGAACTTATTTATTCTATGCATATAAGCTCAGGCCATTTTTAATAACTTAGGGAGGAGTCTGGAGGATGACTTCAAAAAAAAAACATACCGTACTCAGCAGTAATTGGTTTTATTTCGGGACATTTTAGTGGTATATTATCACATGTTTCTTGTATCAGGGCTGCCCCAGCATGAACTAGAATGGACTGACAGATTTTACTTGCTGGGTTGTGATCTAAAGGAGGTTGGCAGAGCATGTTGACCAGTTGCTTCACTGCATGTCTCAGACAGAGCCTCGATTAAAGGTTTATCATGTCCTCTGCGTATTCATTTACCTAACAGTGTTTAAAATCACCTTTGCAACACAGGATTGATCCTAGGGTTTTATACACTCTAGATAAGTGTTCTGCCCCTTACACCCTGACATATTTTTGTAAAATTGAGACAGGGTCCAGCAGACTTTCCAGCAAATTCTAACTTGTTATACTCTTGTGTTAGCCTCCTGAGTGGCTGTGACCAAAAGCTTGTACTATCAGACCTAGCAGCACTTCTTAACTATGTATTTCATTATAGGCTTCTTCTGGGTGCAGGACCAAAATACAGAAATGATACCCATCCCTTGAGGCACCAAAGATAATACTTTAGGACAAATTTGACTTCCATTTTTTTTTAAACTGAAATCAGAAGTGCTTTGAGTTGATAGAGAGTCAATGTAAACTGTGTTCATAAACTTGTAAAAGCAGCCATCATCTTTGTTTTGTAGACTGAGCTGAACACAGTCCAGCACAGATCAATGAATGGGCAGCTCAATGTTTATGGAACAAATTGATTGAGTGATCCATGCCCCTGACTGTTCAGCTCTCATTGATCAGACTTCTCAGACCCACTGAAATCAACATGGAATTAGCATTATTTTACATACGGAATCATTCACTGCCTGCACTTACTGCATTGTGTAGTTTTCTTCCAGGGAATTGGATGGGCTCTTCTGAACTCCAGGAAACATGTGTCACCCATAAAACATGTGTTACCCATATGCAGAGACAACTACTTTGTGCCTGAACCAGGAAATAGGGACAATGTGGTATACCTCCTCAGTTAGAACTCTGGCTCCTCTACCTTTGTCGCTGTCTATTAACACCCTTGCTGCTTGCAGCACATCCTGGGCTAGCTTGCCCAAGAACTCGGCACATCTCCCACAGTGTCCACAAAGCCTCACCCGGGCTTAACTGACAAGCAAAGACCTGAGATTTCCAAGGGCAGCACTGGACAGCTGCTGCAATTACTGCCTTGTGAGAGCTGCACGTGTGCGGGGCAGCCCAGGAGCCCACTCATGCTGGGCAGTGTCAAACAGATTGGAAATTCAGTCAGAGTGTCTGGGTGCTCCTTTTTTACTTGGAGTATAGTCAAGGACACATGGCAGCACCCTAATATAATTCTCTGTTTAGACAGTAGAACCAAAGTTGGGATTTTTCTTTATCACGACAAAATATGATATGAAAAAAATCCTGAAATCTCTAGCTATTACACACCATGTTTCCATCCCCAGTACCAGAATTACATTGAGTGACATCCTCGTGATTAAGCCTGGAGAGCATAAATCTCAAAATCCCCTCTACCTCTCCTCCCTCTCCCTCTCCCTCTCCCTCTCCCTCTCCCTCTCCCTCTCCCTCTCCCTCTCCCTCTCCCTCTCCCTCTCCCA
>NW_021620926.1:2619368-2661447 GCF_004785775.1 Grammomys surdaster
CCTCTCCCTCTCCCTCTCCCTCTCCCTCTCCCTCTCCCTCCCCCTCCCCATCCCCCTCCCCATCCCTCTCCCTCTCTCTCTGTATTTAATAAGAATATCTGTATGTTTCATAAACAAAAAGTATATGATAAGAAATAGATTTATTCATATTATGGAATACTAGTGGAAAGATGTTATAAAGGCAAACTAATTTTGGTGCACTTCATATTTCCATTTTATGTGTGTGTTATAACTTATTGCAGAGCACTGCAAAACACAGCTTTTTTCTAATGAAATATATTCCCCAAGTGACCACAAGAAACAGCTGAGAAAGCTCTATGCTATGTATTGATTACCTGTACAGATCCAATTAAATATCAGGAAACAACTTTGCAAGTTATTGTTCTAGTGCAATCTATAAAACAGGGTTTTATAAAATGTAATATAAGTTGTGATACTTTTATTCTGAAAAATTTGAAAGTTCTTTCCCTAGCAGAGGAGTGGGTGGCAACTAATGGCTTCTGGGGGACAGAGATTGAGGAATCCTCACATATGGACATTGATAGGCTGCCTACATTCACGGGGGTCACCCTACATCCATACACACACTGGCAGCACTAAGTAGACCCAGTGGGTTTTAAAAGAGACATAAATTTGAGAAGGAAAGTTGGTGAGGATGGCATGTGAGGATTTGGAGGGAAGTGGAAAATTCAGTTAGTCAAAGCGTTATATTCATGTATCAGATTTTCAAATAATAAGTAATTGGAAGTTGTTTTAATGTTTTATAGGTACTAGTATTTAGTGTTTTGATGGATTGGCAGGGGTTATTTCCTCTGTTGACAAGGTGGTGTTTAATTTCTCATCTACCCTTTTTAAAATATTGGTTCTATATCTTAAATTTTATTCACAAAGGCCACAGTGTAGTAGAAGCTAAAACATATTTTGGTTAAAAGGACACAAAAGATGCGTGTAGATGGTAAATATCATCGACAGCAAATGGCAAATTTATATTTAGAAAGTTCTGTCGTTTATAAATTATTCCTGGTTGACGTATCAGTAGGTATATGTTCTTTGAGGACATTGTCTCTGCTTTCTGCCTGTCACTCCATCTCGGTGACATGCTTCTCTGTAGAAAATTGTCCCTTGGGATTGTTGAGTAACATAAAGGGTGGAACGTTAATGACGACATGTTCAGAGCTACATCTATCTGTAGCATCTAAAATATATCAGATAATATGATTTAGTATAGTGTTAAAAATAATGAGTTTTGAAAATGTATTGTTTCTCCTTTATAGATAGATTAAAAATGGAAAATGTCAGAAGCCACATAAAGCAAATAGAGTGTTGAGCTTCCCTGAAGTGTACAGGCTACGTTCACATTAACAGAGTTGTCTGTGAAGTACACAGCATCAGCACCTTGATTCCGTTATCTACCTTTTCTAGGTTTGCATTAACAGACTTGTAATAAGCCAGCACTGCACTTCAATGAAGGGTTAGGAATCAAAAATAAAATCTAGTTTTTTAAAGGTAGAAATCCATGTGTATTTTTTCTCTTTATGTATTAACACAAGTGTGAAGACTCAGGTGTGTGCTACCATGGGAATGGACTAGAGGGCATTTCTGGGTTTTATTATGTAATCAATTGCCTGGCTCTTATGACAGTATTTGATTTATTACATAATAATCGGATACTTAACATACTGAAGGATATAATAAATATGTCTCCCACTCTAAGTGTTAGGCTTGTCAATGAATTTTAGAAATGTTATTCTTTTCTGTTTGAAATGCTATTTTGATATTAGGTGACTCTAACTTAGAAAGCCCTACATACTTGTGTTTAAAATGCCATAATGAGCCTCAATACGATATGTTAATATAAAAATAAAACAGTTACATTTATAAGGAATCATTGATCTTAGAAGTTCTGGTTATACGCAAACTATATTGCACAGAAAATCAGTTGAGGATGATTTGAATCCAATGAAATCATCTTGAAATAATGTGACTGTTATGAACATCTTTAATATTTGAAATTTATTATATCTAAAGAGGAACTATCAAACTTCATTTTATATAAAAGAAATAAAATTAAATCCAAACAACATCAAGCTGGATGCAAGATCCGCCTTCATCTGACAGTACGTCAAAGACTCCCACTCTATCCATAAGCTGCTATGCAAATCAAGAACATGTGTTCCAGATGATAAGCACGTTTAATATTCTTTTAACCAATGATAGTAACTTTTAATAATCTTATTTTAGTGTTAAAGGGGGAGCCAGTCAATAATCTGTTTAAAACCAATAAAATATATTCATCACTAACATCTGCAATTACTCTTCGATTTTATTATTCATTGCTCAGGAGAAAACTAAGTTGTATTCAGTTTCAGAATTTCTGCTACATATATTGAATCCTCATTTACAAACTCAACACATGGAGGAAGGTGATCCATTTAACCTTATTAAATGTGATGGTAGTTAATGTTTACTGCTTCTTTACTATGCCCTAGACACTACTTTAAGGGTTTTAAATGTTATAAAATTAGTAACATTTGTTATTTGCATTTACAAATCCAGAATGGGATAAAAAACCTGTTTTTATGCATATGAATATACACTTTACTGTTGTGATTTAATTTAAGTAGAAAAAAAATGAAAGTAAACAGTTTTATTATTTCTATATTTTTTAAATAACTTTTTGTTGGCATCTACCTGCCTTTCTTCATCTTCAGTCTTTACTAAAACCTCTTTCTCTCTCCACTCCTCAGTCAATCACATTTTTTTTCTAGCTTGTCCTGTATCGTATTAGCTAGGTCTGTTCTGGTCGAATTTCCCGCTGGTGTTCTTCACAGGCCTGGCCAAATCTGCTCTATTATGGGAAGAAAATGAAGCAGTTGGGCATAGCTTCAGGAGTTTTCCATCTACTCTCTCCACAGAGGCAATCCAAAAGCCAAGGCAGGTTCTTCAACCCAGGCCTGATTTTGAAACAATAGCACATGGACACTTGGATGAAGCTCAGCCGGTGCCATTCTATTTTCTGATTTATGGCCGTTGGCGTGCATTACTATGCAGTTACTGTAGTCCATCCTAGAGGCTTCCAAGTAAGCCAGTGACTAATATCATTTGCCTATTTATTTAGTGGGCATAAACAGCTACAGTTTCATTTCTGCCTATAAATTACTCAACAATATGCTAAAAGTTTCTGTTCAAAACTTTCCTCCACATGATGAATTTGATAGATGATTTTTCCTCCATGAAAAAGAAAACATACAAATAATTTTTGAAAGCAGATTTTTTTCCTAAGAATATTTTTAAGGAAATATCAATTTTTTAGAAAACTTAATTTAGTTTTTAGTCACAAAATCTTCTCCTGAGTTTGCCTCACATTTTGTACCTATTTAAAAATTATTTTTTCCTTAATGATCTACCTTTAAAAGGGAATATTTATTTTACTTTCTTGCACAAACTATGATACCCCATTTTTAAATCCAACTTTCTATAAATGCTAAATATACTATGTAGTCGTGGTGCTTGAGTGTTCTAAAGATAGGTATTTGATGACTTTAAGATGAGAGGAACTTTACTGGTTGCCTCATATTCTTTTGTTTCATGGCTACAAAAGTAATTAATAAAATAATTTGACTCTCTTATGAGGTTGCATAATGGTTATTGTAAGGGAAATATAAATGAAAGTGTGAGAGATCTCAATTGTCATGGATGCATGATTATGTCATTCAATCTGGCTTTCTATATTCATGAGGTTGACAGCTTTCATGTGCTTACTCAAAGTCTACACCTTTTAGCATATTCAGACTCAAAAAGCTTTCATTTGGGTTTTTGAAACCCAAGCTAAGCAATGATAATTAGAGAAAGTAAACTGCGGAGCACTTTGTCAAACCAGACATCCGGTTGGTTCCCTAAGCTTGAAAATCCTGAACAGTTGGCAACGGTGCTAAAGGAATTACTTCCTGAAAAAGCTCTCAGGCATTCATTATCTCATCAAATGATCCAGAAAGTTGATCCCAAGGAATGGGGAATCGGTGACTGTTATTGAAATAATTGTGACTAACAGACCTTCCGTAACTTTTACCTCTCAAAAGATTCAGTGGGTGAACTGGTGTATTCAAAAAGATATTTAATTTTCAGGCACTCAAGAAGTAACACCATAAGTTGCTGTCTGAATGCCTGTCTAAACACACCAAAGAAACATTCTGGTCTTGAGCAAACATTTAATAACATACAAAATTTGAAGTTAATTTCTTAAAAAGAGTGGCAGACAGATATTTAAAAGTTATGGTAAAGTTCTAGGACATGAAAGAAACTTGGATTCTCTTGTTAGGTTTGACTAAAAGTGAGCTTTATTTTAATTCCCTCCCAACCTTTGTTCTAGGGAAGACAGCCTTCCCAGAGTCAGGATAATCTGTTGTTTGGGGAAGTCTGTGGAGGGCAAGCCTCAGCCTGAGACAGTAGTACAATGGTTAATGTTCTCTTCTCTTCATACAAAATCACGCTAGATGTTTTTCTGAGCCCTGTGATGCTGTACACTACTGCAAATTGAACTGGAATTACAGGGAATTGATGTGTAAATGGTGAGAGGAGCTATAAATTTAATAGTGAGAAGTATTCAGTTCAATGAGAGTTAAGCTTTGTTATGTTCATCTATGATGTGGGTTACTTTTCAAATATTTATTGTAAAAGTATTGTATCCATATCTACATGGATTTTCATGCAATGTTTTTTTATTTTTTTAAATTTTTATTAGTTATTTTATTTATTTATATTTCAAATGTTATCCCTCTTTCTGTTTTCCCCTCCATAAGCTTCCTATCCTATCCCCAACCGTGCTTCTATGAAGGTACTCCGCCACCCACCCATCCACTCAAGCCTCACCAACCTAGCATTTACTTACGCTGGGGTATCAAGCCTTTACAGGACCAAAATCCTTCCTTCCCATTGATGCCAGACAAGGCCATCCTCTGCTACATATGCAACTAGAGCCATGGGTCGCTCCATGTGTATTCCTTGGTTGGTGGTTTAGTCTCTGACGAGGATGTGGAGAAAGAGGAACACTCCTCCACTGCTGGTGATATTGCAAGCTGGTACAACTACTTTGGAAATCAGTGTGGCAGTTCCTCAGAAAATTGGACATATTATTACTTGAGGACTGAGCTATTCCACTCCTGGGCATATATCCCAAAGATGTTCGAACATATAGCAAGGACACATGCTCTACTATGTTCATAGCAGCCTTATTTGTAATAGCCAGAAACTGAAAAAAACCTAGATGTCCTTCAACAGAGGAATGGATACAGAAAATGTGGTACATTTACACAGTGGAGTACTACTTAGCCATTAAAAACAATGCAATGTATTTTTTTTTAAATCTGGTTATCTTAAGTTTAAATAGACCTATTTATTCTGAAAAAAAAAATAAAGTATGTTGTGCATCCATGGAGGAATGTGATGTTTCGTTTTGATTTTTTGTTGATTTGTTTTCCTACAAGAATGACTTCATTGTGCTAAAGCAGAACATTAAAAGGATACATGTATTAGGAGATGATTAGATGGTCCACAGCATTTCAGTTATCATTTAATAACTAGGCACATGAGAACATCCCGAGACTGTGATAATCGTGCTGGTGAACACACTCAGGTCCTCTTTGGTCTGTATATACTTGATATAAACAGTTCACTAGATGCTCCCAGTGTCCTCTGTGAGATTTACTGTGCTTACTGATGCTGCATTATGCATGAGACCAACTTAAATTACAGAGACATTGTGTTGCTTGCACATGTTCGCAAATGCAGAAAGTGGAAAAGCTAAGCAGTATGATTTCAGCATATGTCACTAACCATGACTATTTGTGAACACAGACAGGGTCTGCAATTATATCTGTAACTAGAAGAATATTCTATGAAGTAGCTGCTCAAGTCGGAGGAACTATTTCAGCTTGAAGACGGTAAAGGGACACAAAGACCGCAGTAGTTTTTATTTAATGTCCCAAGTGTCTTGTGCATCAACAACACGGCTGCCTTTGAGAAGCAACCAAATGTTTAGGAGATAGGTCTAGTGAAGCTCAATCACCGAAGTGTGTGTTTGGAGTGGATCCTTGAGATTCTGAAAGTTTATAGCACTAAACACCCTGGAGAAAAGGAGTTGAGAAAAAGGATTTAATCAAGACTTCGACAAACTGAAACACACAATCTTACATTATAAGATCACAGGATATGCTGAGATATAGGCTGTGTCTATGGTGAAACCCTTAACGAAGGGAGAAATACTAGGATCCATCACTCTTGGATATGATTTACATAGACTTCTCCCCTTAGAATTTTTAGCTTAAGAAAATCAAGTGTTAACCTACAGTAGTCTACATATTTGAAATAAGGAATTTCAAGCATATGATATTTGCTACAAATTCATTTTGCAAACTGTCACAGAATAAAATATATACTTAAATTTCAAAAGAAAACCCCAACAACATGTGGAAATTTCTTTTGTGAAAGCAACATTTTCCAACTTTGAGGCCAGCTCAAAGCACCTGTGCTGTCTTAGAAACTTAGAAATTATATTTAAGTTTCAAAAGAAAATCCAAACAACATGTGGAAGTTTTCTTTTGTGAAAATAACATTTTCCAACTTTGAGGCCAGCTCAAAGCACCTGTGCTGTCTTAGAAACTTAGAAAAACATGAATGATGGAAAGTCACTGGACCCAAGTCCCTGCCGTCACTCACTAGCTCTGTAGCTACTGATGTGAGTTCACAGTTGAAATAGCCACAACATCATCTTTGTACCGGGGGAGTGAAAATTCACCTACAGAATGGTACTTGTAACATGTTACACAAACAATATATTTCCACTTTTAGTTAACAGTGTTAAATCACAATGAGATATGCGCACAAAGTTGTGCTGTACTGTTGCATAGTAGGCAGTTACACAATAGTGATACTGTTATCTTCAAAAAGCTAGAAGAAAGAACTATAGATAGTCTTTACCAAGAGAAAATGATAAACATCTGAACATTTAGATTCAACTTGATAAAAATTATTCAATGTATATGTGTATAAAAACTTATACTATTCAATAATATTTTCAATTTTTAAATATAATTCAGATTCTATATTTCTTAATATTATTATTTCACAAAATGATGATTGTGGAATTATACTCTTAAAGAACCTAGGTAAGCTATACACTGGGTATAATGCTCTTCCACACACATTTGGGTATCTTCAAGATACACCAATGATTCATATTTTGCCTCATAATCTCTTATGCTTTACAATGGTCCAGATTTCCTATATTTACAAGGCAAAGTTCTTATATGAAGCACACAGTACCAGATTGCCTTCTTTGTTACTTTGTTCATGGCAAAATGTCTACATGAGAATATATTGTGTGTAACAAACAATAAAAAAAGGTAACATGAAAACAGATTTAAATGTGGACACAAACGTTTTGCTTTTAATTTTTACCTAAAAATTAAAAAAAAATACTTCCACAAGTGTTGAAGTAATAATTTACAACGGTGGCACTCAATCTTGCTTGTTCTTAGTCACCCATCATCTTCCCAACTAGCCTAGGCCTGAGGCCACCAGCGGTGTCAGCAAATTATCACCACCACTCAGCTCAGGCTCAGACAGCAGGCTCAGGTGGCCAGAGCACCGGCCCTGCCACCCATGAGACACCAGCAGCTGGGCCCAGACCATCCCACCATCCACGCGGTACATGGTAGAAAATAAGACTCTAATGTTTAAAGATTACCCAATAGCTTTATATATTTGGTAATGCTCAATAACAAGATGCTCACATAATTAGAGGTGTTAACCAATTAACTAACCTAGATATAAGTTGTTACCCAGGACTGCTCTTGGTCCAAGTGCGTTTCTCCATCCTCCTACATTTCTGACTCTCAGCCCCTCCTCTTCCTTCTCCTCTTCCTCTCCTTACTCCTCCTCTTCCTCTCTACTACTCCCACCTTAACTCCTCCCAACAAGCAGGAAAATTTCCTGCTACATACAAGATACAGCAGTGTATGCATATACCTCTGGAAGAAACTGTATCATTACAAGATCACTGAAAACTTAAGTTTTCTGAGCACTGCTTTTTTAGCTCTTTATAAATGAGCAGATAAAGTGTACTTTTTTGGAAGACATTTTATTAAAATACAAAATGTCAATATGAATAAACCATTACATATATATTTTAGTGGAAATTGAAGGAAAGATTTCGATGGTGGTATAGGATGGTAGGAGAACAAACACTTCCGAGTTTTCCTTCACATATTCTTATTTTAAAAACCATTAAGAGTGGTTAAGTTAAAATACATTTTTTTCATACTTAAGCATGATTCAAGACTATTTCTCAAAATTTATTTTGATTTGAAGTAAGGCAAAGGAATCAAATGACAATGGAGAAAAATTAGATTTGCAGAATGCAGGTCACGAAAGTGCTAGATAAAATGTGAGTGAGGCACTGGCACTCCTTTTCTTGGGCATTTGTAAGCATAATTGTCCTGTCTTCCAATTAAAAGAGCATCAGATATAATTAAATCTCTCGGTCACCTGAATATAAATTATACTGTTTCCAGTTGTCTTATTTTTATTACTGTCTTCTCTCCAGGTTATAAATATGAAATAACTTAGAAGTGATAAATATTGTTCAGATGAAAAGAGACAGTACTTGGGGCACACACTGCTGCTTAAACCTCTGTTGGCTATTTCTACTTCTTCTTCGACTAGAGAAGCTCAAACCTCATTTTGGTTTGGTGCTTTGGGGATCAATGCATGAATTTTATTTGGATTATAACAGCCAGTCTTTGCAGCGGGCTGTTCCTCATGTGATAGGACAGTGACTGGTATCATGGATTTCTCATTAGATGACAATTATCTACTGTCACATGTTTCTTAGGAAGGCACAGAGGATGAAGCTAATTCCCAATAGTGATGCTAGAGATACTATCTAGGTCCCAAAGGAAGTCATGTGAAGGGAAATTTCTTCTTCCTATTTCTGTTTCCTCTCCACATGGGCTTTTGCTATATGATTACACAGGACAAAAGCACATTGAGTATGTATCTAATAAATGTATCCAAATTTGGTATTGTGCATGGCACTGGCAACAGAATGGTGCTGGCACATATGGCTTTCCTGGAACAGGTGAAGAGCCTGAACACACTGGTTATGGAAGACCTAACTTATCTGCTCTGACAACTCTGAGTCACCAACCACATCATTCGCTATCCTATTTCATAGGCATTCCAGGTTTCCCCCTCATAGATACAGAGATGTAATGCATGTCTCTGCTCCCTGACAAATAGATCTATCTGTGTGACTTACTTTGTCCAATGCCATCTATGCCATATTGGAAAAGAAGCCTTTTCAACCTTCTTCTCCCTTTTTTTTTTTTTTTTGCCATGGTAAGATATAGTCTGAGTCTGTCTATGTCCTTAAACACCCATGATAAACATCAATCTGTATCAAGTCTACTGCACATGCAGAAAAATGAATGTGCTGGTATAAGCCACAGAGATCTGGGTATTGTTACAACCATATTTTTAAACGTCAGAAGACTGAAGTCACTGCTTCTGAATTATCTAATGATGAAATCAATATCATTTTTGTCTGAGAAGTTTTTAACTTATATAATTAGTAAGGTTATGCAACATTTGTTGACTTTTTCCTCTTAATTTGCTAAGGGAGCAAGTGATGCGATGCGATCGCTCAAAAGTGGAGTGAAAAGATGATTGACAACTAAATAATGAAGACGTTGAGCAGCAGAAAAGTTTGCATGCAGTGGTTTGGCCAGCGTTTCTGTACTGTGCACATGAACTCAGATCTCCCTCTCTCCCTCTCTTTCTCTCCCTCTTCCTCTCTCCCTCTTTGTCTCTCTCTGTCTCTTTCTGTCTGTCTCTGTCTCTGTCTCTGTCTCTCTCTCACACGTGCGCACACACACACACACACACACACACACACATGCACTTTTGTTCTATTGGATGAAAGAATCTGTTACTAGTCAATGCATAGATACTTGGAAACATAAACAGTCCTGAACTGATTGTATATAACAGGAGCCCTTATGTGCCTACTTAAATTCCTACTTGAACTTAAGTAATTTGCTTTAAAACTGTAATTTATGACATTGTAAATGTGTAAGCACAAACTCTCTGGGAATATGTTTAGCCTGGCTATTGCAATGGGCAATTCAGTCACCCACTGTTTCTGAATCAGGACCATGTCCTGGACACAGTGCTTCATGATACTTCCCTCTCTCCTGTTTAGCTACTGAAGCTTCCATCATTAATTCCTCCATTTCATCCTCAGGAAGTCAACATTTCCACTGAAGACAGTGAGTTCAGTGACTCAGCACCCCCATCCTTTGATGGGTTTATTGCTAGAAAACCTCATCATGCAAAGTTTACAGCAACAATGATAAAAATAAATGCCACCTCAGTAGGCTTTGATCTCTGCCTGAGGTTAAATCATAGAGTTCAGCACATAAATAAGTTTCTTAACCTCTTTGGACTACTATGGCATCATCTGCAGTGTCTGGAACCGCTGTATGCACGGTGCACAGGAAGCACCCAATTCCAAATTTCAGCTGGGAAGTGAAGGTTAATGAAGAACCCTGACCCTGTTTTTTTGGGAATGGGAAGGTAATCATTCACCTTCTCAGCAGCTGGTATTATTTCCAAGTGAGAAATAAAATATTACAGTCCTGTGACATATTGAAAATCTACACCATGATAGTCTGAAATGAAAAATAATTTTTGTAAAGTTAAAAATGTTTCTTCAAACAGTTAAGACGAGCTCCAAATTGAGTTCACAGAGACATTCTTATATCTCACAAGCTTGTCCTTGCAATTTTCTTACAAGGAGTTATCTGTTTTTCTTTCCTGAAAACATTTATGTGAATGCAATACATAGGCAATTATGCAGAAGCAGGAAAGACTGAATCTGATATTTGCTCAGTAAAATTATGTGTAGAACAAAAAAAAAAACCTGTATGTTTGGATATCATTGTCTATATTGTAGAGTTGCAAATGTTAAATAGGATAGAATGTGCAATGTAGGATAATGCTTGCCAGGAAATAGATCTTATTATAATTTGTGGGTTTTGCCACTAACAAGTCAATTTAAGAGCCAAATAAAGATATATTTCTGGGGGATAATAGGAGTATAAGTAAATTAATAATATCCTAAAGTTTGTTATGTTAGAAAAATGTATCCTGTAACATCTGTAAAGTTTGTTAATATCCACATGATATACAAAAATAGAGCTTAACAGCCCTGAACCTATTCCCACAACTGCGTGAATGCATGTGTGTGTGTGTGTGTGTGTGTGTGTGTGTGTGTGAGAGAGAGAGAGAGAGAGAGAGAGAGAGAGAGAGAAATTCTGTGTAAAACCTGCTACTGAGCACAAGCAATAGAATAGTGAAGGTCACAGGCATTTCTCTTAAGTATTCATCTTACTGTGACTATGAATATCTGCCTTGGTTGAACTCTGTCTTCCCTTATATTTAGGAAGCCAAAGGGGATTAACATCTTAAGTATTACCAGATTTAATATTAATATCGACGAACTCAGGCTCCTTGTTTCAGCCATATAAAATTACTACATAGTAGGCAATAGCCTAATAATAGGAAGGTAGTGTGTCATAGTTACAGGGATTGATGTATTGATAAAATAAAACATGTATAGGTATATAATCTGTATGATGTGTATGCATTTATTTTATATATAATATCATGTGTTCACGTACAAACAAATGCTGAAACATCAACTACAGTATATACACAATCTCATTCCTTTCTATAAAACAGAATGATGTTTGCGTTTTCCTGTAAGTCAGTCTGCATCTGATGTTCTCTATTTGTGTTCAACCTGCTCCAGAGAGAGGATATTCTGTTTTCGGTGCACCTTTTAGCATGCTCTCACTTGTACCCTGAGATACTTCAAAGGTAAAGACTGAATTTTAGTATAGGCTAAGAAAGTACGCCCTATGTATTTTGATTTAAGTTTTATAAGATACTACACCCTATAACTGAAATTAAGAAAAATGAACAAACCAATATGTCTAATGTATCGATCAAATTTGCTTGTTCATATTGACTAATTTTGCTGATATTTTATCACAGTGCTAGGCACAAAGAGATGTCCATCTCTGCATTACTGACTCTTTCTGGGTGTAAATCATGTACATTACTATAACCCTTCTTCAGTCTTTTCCCAGCAAACTGAGTATAAAACACCATCACCTTGCTGCAAATAAAGACAATTGTTTGCACGAATTTTTATGACTTAAGCTAAAATAATTTTGAAGCACCTCCACATATTTAATGCCAATACTTAAAAAGTTCATTAGAAGTCAAAATAATCTCAGAACATATAATTTCTAATACATTTTATATTGTTTAGTACTTCATATCTATTCAACAAATAGTTTGACCTAACCACTAGTGTTTTATTTTGATAAAAACATATTTGTGATACTACAAGCTTCAAAGACTAGTCTCCCTTGTCAATCATAAAGCCCCCAAAGACAAGTTCTGTTAAAGCAAACTATGGAATCAAGATGAATCTATTCAAAATACACAAGCAGTAGCATGCTTTCTCTCCTGGAGTATGAGATTACTTTTCAATTAAAATGCTACTATGTGAAGGGAAGAATGAATAAAGAGAATGATGAGAGACAGATAAATGATAGATGATATATAGATGATATAGAAAGAAATGAGGAGATTCCACTTCCCTTCCACCCCTGCCTGGTCCTTTGGGCTGGGACAGACACAGAATCGGTCTGCTCCTGTCCTGTGGAGATACTGAATTCTGAGTCATCCTAGAAGAGCCACTGCACTCAGAGCAGCCGGTAAGAACTCCATCTCACTCCCTAAGCCCCAGAGATACATCTGGGAGCCAGGGATATTCAGTACACAGCAGCTACCCAAAACCCGCCCCTCCGGAATTCCACTTCCCTTCCGCCCCTGCCTGGTCCTTTGGGCTGGGGCAGACACAGAATCGGTCTGCTCCTGTCCTGTGCAGATATTGAATCCTGAGTCATCGAGGAACCACTGCACTCAGAGCAGAAGGATTTCCAGATCCAAGAGGTGGCCTGAGTCCCAGGAGTTCTTCCACCCAGGAGATTAGGAGCATAAGACCACAGGGACATCTGGACTCTGAGGAGCTCTGCAACAACCAAGATAACTGGAAATACAGACTCCAGTCTTACACAGTGAGGGCAGGTAACACTAGAGTTAACCAGATGGCGAAAGGCAAGCACAAGAACATAAGCAACAGAAACCAAAGTTTCTTGGCATCATCAGTACCCAGTTCTCCCAATATAGAAAGCCCTGAACACCCCATCACACCTGAAAAGCAAGATTCAGAATTAAAATCACTTCTCATGATGATGATAGAGGATTATAAGAAGGAATTAAGTAACTCCCTTAAAGAAATAGACAAGGCTGCCCACTCTCCCCCTACCTATTCAATATAGTACTGGAAGTCCTAGCCAGAGCAATTAGACAACAAAAAGAAGTCAAAGGGATACAAATAGGAAAGGAAGAAGTCAAAATATTGCTATTTGCAGATGATATGATAGTATACTTAAGTGACCCCCAAACTTCCACCAGAGAACTCCTAAACCTGATAAACAACTTCAGCAAAGTGGCTGGTTATAAAATCAACTCAAACAAATCAGTAGCCTTCCTCTACATGAAATAAAACAGACTGAAAAAGAAATTAGGGAAATGACACCCTTCACAATAGTTGCAAATAATATAAAATACCTTGGTGTGAATCTAACCAAGCAAGTGAAAGACCTGTATGACAAGAACTTCAAGTCTCTGAAGAAAGAAATCAAAGAAGATCTCAGAAGAGGGAAAGATCTCACATGCTCATGGATTGGCAGGATTAATGTAATAAAAATGGCCATCTTGCCAAAAGCAACCTACAGATTCAATGCAATCCCCATTAAAATCCCAACTCAATTCTTCACAGAGTTAGAAAAGGAAATTCTCAAATTCATATGGAATAACAAAAAACCGAGGATAGCGAAAACTATTCTCAACAATAAAAGAACTTTGGGAGGAATCACCATCCCTGACCTCAAGCTGTACTACAGAGCAATAGTGATAAAAACTACTTGGTATTGGTACAGAGACAGGCAGGAAGATCAATGGAATAGAATTGAAGACCCAGAAATGAACCCACACTCCTATGGTCACTTGATCTTTGACAAAGGAGCTAAAACTGTCCAGTGGAAAAAGGACAGCATTTTCAACAAATGGTGCTGGTTCAACTGGAAGACAACATGTAGAAGAATGAAAATTGATCCATTCTTATCCCCTTGTACAAAGCTCAAGTCTAAGTGGATAAAGGACCTCCACATAAAACCAGATACACTGAAACTAATAGAAGAGAAGGTGGGGAAGAGCCTCGAATACTTGGGCACAGGGGAAAAGTTCCTGAACAGAACTCCAATGGCATATGCTCTAAGATCAAGAATTGACAAATGGGACTTCATAAAATTGCAAAGTTTCTGTAAGGCAAAGGACACTGTCAATAGGACAAAATGACAACTAACAAATTGGGAAAAGATCTTTACCAATCCTTCATCTGATAGAGGGCTAATATCCAATATATACAAAGAACTCAAGAAATTAGACTCCAGACAACCAAATTACCCTATTAAAAAACGGGGTATAGAGCTTAAGAAAGAATTTTCAACGGAAGAAATTCGAATGGCCGAGAAGCACCTAAAGAAATGTTCAGCATCCTTAGTCGTCAGGGAAATGCAAATCAAAACAACCCTGAAATTCCATCTCACACCCGTCAGAATGGCTAAGATCAAAAACTCAGGTGATAGTAGATGCTGGCAAAGGTGTGGAGAAAGAGGAACACTCCTCCATTGTTGGTGGGACTGCAAGATGGTGCAACCACTTTGGAAATCAGTGTGGCGGTTCCTTAGAAAATTGGACATAGCATTACCTGAGGATCCAGCTATACCACTCCTAGGCATATACCCAGAAGATGCTCGAACATATAACAAGGACATATGCTCAACTATGTTCATAGCAGCCTTATTTATAATAGCCAGGAGCTGGAAAGAACCCAGATGTCCTTCAACTGAGGAATGGATTAAAAAAATGTGGTATATTTACACAATGGAGTATTGCTCAGCTATTAAAAATAATGAATTCGAGAGTTTCCTAGGTAAATGGATGGAACTAGAAATTATCATCCTGAGTGAGGTAATCCAATCACAAAAGAACACACATGGTATTCACTCACTGATTATTGGATATTAGCCCAGAACCTTGAAATGCCCAAGATGCAACTCACAGGCCACATGAAGCTCATAAAGTAGGAAGACCAAGTGGGGGTGATTCGGTCCTTCTTAGAAGGAGCAACAAAATACTCAAGGGAGCAAATATGGAGACAAAGTGAGGGACAGAAACTGAAGGAGGGGCAGTCTGAAGACCACTCCACCTGAGTATCTATCCCATGTGCAGTCACCAAAGGTAGATGCTGATGTGGAAGTCAGGAAGTGCATGCAGAAAAGAGCCTCATATGGATGTCTCCTCAGAGGTCTTCAAGAGTCTGACATATTCAGTGGCAGATGCTCACAACTAGCCATTGAACTGATCATGGGGTTCTCAATGGAGGAGTTAGAGTGAAGACTGAAGGAGCTGAAAGGATTTGTGGCACCATGAGGAGAGCAACAATACCAACCAACCACAGCTCCTAGGGTCTAAACCACCAGCCTGGGAACACTTAGGGAGGGATCCAGGGCTTCAGCTGAATATGTAAGAGTGGAGGGCCCTGCTGGGCATAGGTGGAAGAAGAGAACCTTGACCTCATGAAGTCCGGACGCCCCAGGGGGTGGGGATTTTGAGGGTGGGGAGGTGGGAGTGGGGGGGTAGATAGAGGTTACACCCACAGAGAAGAAGGAGGAGGGGTGAGGGGATTCTGGGTTCCTGGGTGGGTGGGGGATGGGGTAAGGGGACAACATATGAAATGTAAATAAAACATCCAATAAAAAAATTTAAAAAAAAGAAAAAAATGATGAGATAGAAAGATATGTAGGTAGATATAGAAAGAAAGATGAGATAGATAATAGAGATAGATAGATGATTGATAGATAGATAGATAGATAGATAGATAGATAGATAGATAGATAGACAGATAGATAGATAGGTGGATGGAGGCATGGATGCATGGATGGATGGATGGATGGATGGGTAGGCACAGGTACAGATACAGATACGGAGACAGATACGAGTATAGAAATAGATAGTTATAGATATATAGACAGACAGACAGATATAGTGATGTTTAATTTTTGTTGTCATTTTGTTTTGATCTGGATTTATCTAAAAGACTAAGAGAAGTGGAGGGAACATCTGGACAGAATATTGTAACAGGGAAGACTCTTCCCAACAGTACATGTCACCTTCCAGTAGTGGTCTAATGTAAGTCTGAAAATATGTTGCTTTTTGTCTACTTGCTTTTATAGCTTGCAAGGGAGTATATCTTCCATCTACCCTGGTGATATCATTGCCTCTGCAGCTGCCTCTACAGCTGCCATCTTACCCTGTTAGCAAAATCTAGCTTCATTGGTTTTTCAGTGTGAATTCAAGACCAATGCTTCTCCATTATGCCTATGGACTGCTATGCCAGGTTGTGACTGCAGAAGCATCCACGTAGGGTGGTTTCCTCTTGTGCTCTCAACCTCCTCCTGTGAAGACAGCTGTTGTTTGACAACACGGTCAATATAACAAACCCCTTTTAATATACATTTGCCCTATTAGTTCTGTTTCTCTAAAGAACCGTGAATAATAAGATACCTAGATTTGACAGATAAATGATGGATAAGTAGATAATAGATAAACAGATACATAGATTGGAAGAAGATGACAGTCAGATAGGCAGATCAGACACCTTGTCATGATTGGGTCACTGACTTTGTGTTGTTTGTCCAGGATTATTTCTCAGGGACATGGCATTGACTTATGTGCTAGGGTGTTGTGCCAATGTAAGAACCAAAATGGGTGGCAGATAGATGTGCTTTCTTTCAGTAAATGGAAACGAGACAATTAGGAAAGAACTGGGAATGGAGACCCAGCAGAGCACAGGTGCATGCTCTGTGGGAGTGACTTCAGGAAAGAGTAAAAATAGAAATGGAGATTCTGCTTCCAGATTCCCTCACGTCTGTTAATTCCACCCAACTATGGAGATGGTCCAAGATGGTGCACAATGTCCTCCTGAGACACAGAGGCCTGTCAGCTGACCACTGAAGCCATGAGCTAGCATGCTGCTCCTGTCCTGTTCTCCTTAAGGTTTGCTGTGCTGGCCCCATGCATATGCCATTCAAAACTTTGATCAGTGGTCCATTATCTTTTACAGAGCATGCTTTTGTGGAGTGACTGCTTTGCTAGACCTCATCCAGTGTGGTTGACTCACTGGGGTTTGCCTCAGACTCATCTATATGTCTAAGTCTACTTAAGATTGTGATTTTGTTTTCTTATGTTTGGTTTCATATGCCTGTGTCTGTGCAGATGAGAATTGAGTGGACATTTTTATCAAAGCAGCCCTTGGGGCCTAGCTCAGTATCTGCATGCTGTCAGCTAGATGGATCAATGAAAAGCCCTGGAACCACAAAAATTCAAAACAACACGAGTTTAACTCCTTAGTGGTTTACACTAAAATGGTATTCTGGTCTTGAAATATTTTCAGTTTATTAGATGATTCGATTTTTATTGGATACCAGTTCTGAAATAGCACAAACCATGTATCTTTTCATATAAATAGAAATATGTAATAAATCTCATAAGTGAATACAAAGTCATCCTTCAACTGTTGTGCAGAGGTTAGTATGCATGAACTTCTAATCTCACTCATTAAAAATATTCAAATAACACAGTACCAAGAGCATAAAATTTTGATTACTAAAAAAATAAAACCTAATTTGCCAGGCACAAATTAGGTGGCAGATGCCTTTAATCCCAGAACTTGAGAGAGAGAGGCAGGTGGATTTCTGAGTTCAAGGCCAGCCTGGTCTACAGAGTGAGTTCCAGGACAGCCAGGCTTACACAGAGATATCCTATCGCCAAAAACAAAAAAACAAAACAACAAAAACCATAAAGACAACAAAAGTGGTGAAAATGATAAGAAAAAAGAAGACAAGATATTTAAATACATATGTAGGAATATCAAGATATTTGATGCTTTTGATGTTTTTACAGGGGAATATGAAGTATGCAACCTAATTAAAATAAGCATCAAAAATTCAGAAAGAAAAAGAAAAAATTAAGCAAAAATAATAAGCATAAAGATAAGATCTTAAACAAACTCTCAATAGAATAAACAATTGAGTACTTAGATACAAAATGTTATTAAAAGTAGAAACATTAATAATGGGAAAATATCCACATAAACTTATTATGTAACCACTTGACAATACAGTTTTGCTCTTTCTCATGAGTCAAGAGTGTAAAACAAAACAGCTAATGTTGCTTTCTGATGAGGTTATAAATAAATCTACTTTGCCTTTTTGATTTTTAAAGCAGGTGGCTTATTGTGTTGACACAACTCTGAAGTTGATTACTGCCTTGCAAGACATTCTCTGTCTGACTTACATCAACATCTTTCTGTGAGATTATTTAGAAAGCAGCCTTGCCCTAGAATGGTCACAAGAAAATTCATCTCCTCACCATGAATGTCACTCTCAATGCACTAGTCTTTTGATTGATTAAATCAGTAGCATTTCACTGTGGTTGATGTTTTTTATCCTAAAGCTCCATGCCTGTGAATCTTCCAAAGAGCTAAAATTGAACTTTTTATTTCAAAGTTATTTTGCTTCCAAATGTCACAATTACTTTCTTCTTAACTTATTTTTTTGTGAAAAATCATGGAATTTGTATTTTGACTAGTAAACCTTCTCAGGCTTAAAAAGCAGGGGTTGGGGGAGGGCTTACAGTCCACAACACAGCTGACATTAAATTAATACTTGTTTGGAATGAATCATATCTTTCTGGATGAGCATTCATCATGTAGATGTGATTTTATTGTGTATAGCAAGAGTTTTATGGTAAAGCCTATTGTCACAAGTTGATTTAATGAATTCAAGTGATTGTTTTATGTACATAACTTCACCTCTCTGGGCATCATAAATTCAGGTACTTGAACCTTTAAATGAACAACTCTCTGATAACTTACAGAATCTATAATGTGCACTTTGACATTTTGAAAGATGTTTATGAGATTACTATAAGATTCCATAATCTTGGATTATCCTGAACCTGCTATGGAAGCACTATAGCTTTTTTTCCTTTTTAAAATTTCCTTATTTCAAAAGCAGGCATTTATAACCAGCAATAAAGAAAGAGATACATATTTCTTTCTAAACCACAAAATCATCAAGAGTGAATAAAACCATGAACAGCAGAGGTTACCATGACCTTCTTTACGCACTAACTTCATCCCCCACACTGCTTGTTATTTTTCATGGATGTACTCAGTCTCCAACCCAAGGGAAACAGATATCACCACACCATTTCACAGCGTATAAAAGAAATGAAGACAAGTCAGACAGGTCCCTACTTACAGTGACATGTAGAGTTGAGATGTCAGTGTATGTTTATAATTAGCACCTGAACCATTTGATACTCACCAGTCTATGTTCACATCTCTTTTATTTAAGTTGAAACCCACTGAGAGCAAGCTAATGTCTCACATCGTTTTGAATTTTCCATAGTGTGCATTTAATGTGTTTTATGGATATTTGCTTATTAAACACATTCACAAAAATTCACCGAAAATGAGCAAGTAACTGAAAAATAAGCAAAATGAACAAATTGATAATAAAAACCACATGTGTATACTACTTTATTAAAATGGTACATTAAGGAAAACCAGGAAGAAATGATTGTATGTAGATGGGAAAATCAGCTGTACATATTTCACGCCGTATTATCATGTTCCCTTCAAGATTTTATTGTCCTGTCAACATAACTTTTTTCAAACTAGAGGCAGATGATGTTCTCATCGGAGGTGACTGGAGAGTATTTAGAGGGAGTGAAGAGATGGTTTTTAACATAAGGGTGCTTGATCAAAGTCTGACCATCTGAATTTTATTACCAGGATGCTAGAAAGTTGTCCTATGATATCTTCCCAGAGACTACAATAGACACATACATACACATGCACACACGCACACACACACACACTCATTCAAACTACAGTAGAGACACACACACACTCACTTCCAGACATTGATACTCACACACTCTCACACACTCACATACACACTCATACACATACACCTATGCCATCACTCACACAGACTTTCACACACACTCTCACTTCATACACAGTCATCCACTCACTGACATACACACTCATGTTTCCTACTCACATACATTCCCACTCTCACACACATTCTCACACACACTCACAATCATACACACATTCACACACATTCTTACACTCACAGGCACTCTCTCACACACACACTCACACACCCACATTCACACTTACACTCAGATACATTCCCACGCACAGTCACACACACTCTCACAGACACTCAAATGCACACTCAGTGAAGGTGCAGGCACTTGGTAAGTGCGTGAGAGGTTAAAGAGAAGCTAACTCACACTTAGAAAGACTTATAAACCACCAGAGTGTCTGTGCAATGGCTGGAGGAGCAGGAGGAAGGCACATAGTGACTGACAATGAACATTAGGAAGAATTCAGCAGGGAAGGAGAAAAGGATATCAGTAGCTGACCCCCAGTCTGCTATCAGTTTCTAGTCTGGCTGTACTTTTCCTTAGCTAAAACATTGTGAAACAGAAGGAAAGAGAAACTTTTTATTGAACTCCTATGTCCAAAAGTGATTAAAGGGTGATGGGAGCGATCAGAAGGAGCAGATACTAGTCTTCCAAGGAAAGGTTTCTAGTTAGGGGAAATATGGCACTAGTGATGGCAAGGTTAATCTCTGCACATGAACAGGACACACCCAGGCTTCTTTTAATAAGAATAACTTCAGAGATAAGAATACAGGTGAATCTCAAAGAGGTTCATAAGTACATGTTAATTTAAGAATGCCTGGGTGAGATCGTTATCTTCTTGAACTTGAGAAAACTGAAACCGTGTTCTGGTCCTTCTTTGTTATAATTTTTACCTGAGCAAAGGCAACATTCTGAAAATCATGTGTGAATTCTCAGGAACTTGCCATCTGCTTACCAACATGGGGTATACTCACTTGACAGATACTCGTTTTTGACTCATCTGTAAGACCATATTCTTAAAATGTCTTCTGTTCTTATAAACCATGAGATTGTCTTGACATATATTGTCCATGACAAAGCTGAGCTGTACTTCAGCAGGGGTAGCATTACTGGATGGCACTGATTTTCACAAGGCATATGAATGGGTAAGGACTTCCCAGTGCCTCCGCTTTCTTAATTGGTAAAGATCAACAAAGTTGTGAAAAACTTCTTGAACCTTTCCTTCATGTGTCCTTTGATCGTAGGATGAGGTCAAGAAAGACAGGACCAGAGGTACAACAGAGGAAGAATCAACAGAGATGTAAGCAAAGAGTAATCTTTTTCTTTGATTTTTCTCCTCCAGGAATTCTCTACCTTGTTCTCTTTGTTCAAAGCTACTCACAGGGCAATAAGAACACTCTATCTCATTCCTCTACTTCTTCAAAGAGAAGGATTAAATTTTAATCCCTTGGGAACATAGCCATTGGTTAAATAGAATGGCAATTTAAATCAAAGAACTAGAGTCATTTCTCCCCATACTAGACAGATGTATTGGACACTGATGTGCACACACACCGTCAGACAATAGGTGTTTTGGTCAAAGATCCAAATCAACTATGAAGACTCAAACTTGTCCATTCTTGTTAACACCTATCCTTATTGACACAGCTCTATTCTCTCCTAGTAAGACTGTGCTTCCCTGATAGATCACATGTAGTCATTTTCATACCAGAGGGTTGTCCTTGGCTTCCTGAAACCTTCTCAGTCTTTGCCTAAAATAACCTTCTCATTCATAATATTACTCACTTTACAAAGGACTCATTATTTGTGTGAGTTAAATTCATACACATGGAATACTTCATTGTAAACTCCTTGAGCACACAGTTACTCACAGAGATTGTGATAGTCACATTCATGTGTATGTTAAATTCTTACACTGTAATCTCCATAAAGATCTGGAGTAATTAATGTAGATTATGTGATGGGTATATTGAAGTGTTTTAAAAAGTTTGGAACTTTGTCACAGAGAGTGCTGTCCAACACACATCTATGAACTGAGGTTAAGTATTATTCAGTGTCTTGTTTGTGGCCACACTTAAGAAAATATGTCATTGATTTTTCTCTCTGAAAAAAATAAGGTTTTCTCTGAAAAAAATAAGTTTAAAAAGAATACATGCTAAACCTATAAACTTACACTTAAGTGTAGTACTGTTTAACATTTTGGGAAGGTTAGTTCTTTGCTTTGTGGAGTATTAGCAATATTTTTGGCAATAGCAGCTTTCTCTCCCCCAAGCAGAAGCAAACAGAAATGTCTTCAAACGTTTGTAAATGACTTACAATGAGGAGGCATGTCACTTGTGGCTGAATAGAACTGTTTTGAGGGAAAGATTTGAATTAATATTTATTCCACAAATAAGGTGCTACTGAAACATGAGTGCAAAGCTTTTCTAATCTACCTCGCAATGGAAAGGAGAGGTTGGTTGGCTAATCTTCACGGCACAGCCCACTGAGAACATGATTAATTCGAACTGCTGTCATTCCTAATGGTTTGATTTTACAGTTTTGCAAATATCTTATTCTGTAATCATTCCCTGGGGGTTCTCAAGTAGAAATTGAGTCTTTATAAATCAATAAATAATAGGCCAGCATAGGTCAGACTTATAATATCTAAACTTCCATTCACATTCTTTATGCTTTTAATTAAGTCTTTTGAATCTGGCTTTGTTTCTCAGCACATAGCTCATTTTAACATGGGTATGTAAATTAAGGTACACTGGAAGCATGGAAATTAAAATTAGACAAGGTTCTAAAACAAACCTAGTTGTAGTAAATTGAGAATTTTAATTTAATAGTTGTGCTCACAACACACTCATATCTTCTTATGATTTTGTAGGTAAGCTGATTTTACCATTTTGTTTTGTTTGAAGGCATACTAAAGTAATTCTAGGCAATATTGATGTTCCGTAAATAGAAGTAAATCAAAGAAGGGGCTGAAAATTAGTCAAATACATAGACTATTAAGGCAATTAATTAGAAATTATATTAATAAAATACTATTTTCCCCCCAGATATAAGTCCATTTTTCCATTTATTTTATTCAGTACAGAAAATCTTCCCTCAGTTTACACAGCAGTTCAAGGGGTACATTGTAAATAATTACCTACTACTTTGGAAGAATAAGATATGGTAAATGTAAGGCAAACATACACCCCCAAAATATTGTAATTTTAAGGTGAACCAATTAAACCACTAGCATATTAGAATTGTTGTAATAATTTCACTAATGGTATGCTTGTTTCTTATCACAAGAACATCACTATAAAAATTAATGTATTCCACAGAGTAATGCTGATTTTATGAATGCCTTACTAGTATATTCTTTCTTCTGTTATTCACTACATAACACCCTACCATCTGTAGAGTTTTCAATCGTATGGAGCGATTCTGTATTTAACAGTGTTGATAGGTGATGTAAACCTCACTCCTCACACAGGAACTCTTGAGACACGGATTATGCTTGGGAGGAGTGTTCTTGTTGATTTAATTCCTCTTTCTGTACCTTTTAACTATTTATTTGATGCTACAATTTGTATGTATTTGATTTGCTCTTGAAAGACAATTGGAAACATCATCTTCATTTCAAAGGGACTGAAGTTTTAGACTGACCGTCTTTGCTGTGAGACTGCCTGTTAATTTTTGAGACTCAGCTCCTGTTTGTAGACGTGCAACCATTCAGTTAGCTCGAGCAGCTCTGGGGAATCTTATGAAGTGATGATTATGAAACATCTTTTAACTTTAGAAGAATTTTAAATACCAGAGTGACACAAGACCAAGCTACAGAGAGAGAATTATTTATTTTATTTATTTATTTATTTATTTTGCAAATCCGTGTTACTCAGAGAGTGAATACCTTTAGTGTGTGTGTGTTTTGGTGCAGAGGCCAATCTCAGTGTCTTCCTTTATTGCTCAGTATCTTATTTTTTTAATGCTTTTCCTTCATTATTTTAAAATATGATGCAATGAATTTGGATTATTTTAATCCTATTTCTCCCTTTACTGTCTTCCAGAGCTTCACCCACCTCCCTACCCCTTCCCAACTTTATAACCTATCTTATATTTATTTTTTATTAATCCAGAGACTCCTATTTGTGTTGTTCATAGATTCCCGTGTGAGGGGCCATCCACTTGATCATGGTGGGCCTGCCAGGAGATGCATCCTTAAAGCAAGTACACAAACAGACTTACCCTCTCTCAGATACCCTCAACTTCCCATACTTCTTCATTTAGTGGGAACTAATGAATAACTTCCAACTACAAAGTGGAACTATGACTGAACTGAATGTGTGCAGACACAGCTACTGGGAATTTATGAATACAGTATCCAGAAGATACTGTTTGCTCTGGTCATCACCATCCTCTGGTTATTATGATTGGCTGTACCTCCTTACCCCCTCTGTAATGGTGCCTGGGCCTTGGGGGGATGTTGCAGAAATGACCCATTTGTAGACGTGCACTCTAATGATACCTTGATCAGGCATAAGTTTCTGCATTAACCACCTATTTTTGCACAAGGATGCTTGCCTGGTGAGGAATGAGAGTTACATCCAGGTAGAAAGATAGAAACCTAGAGTGTAGTACCACATTCTTGGCCAAACCTTTCTGAGTTCTCCTGAGCACTCCTGATCCAGTCTGATCTCTACCTTATTGTTTGACCCAGGATCCCACTGAATCTAGAGATCACCAGTTGTCTAGATCAGCTGGATAGGGAGCCTCAAAGATCCTATGCTCTCTCTGTCTCCTCAGCCCGAGGATACAGACACATGTTGGCATGCTACATGGATCTCTAGTACTAGGGATCACCACCATTTTATACCCCTGAAAGGATTCAGTAAACAAACCTACATGATTCTATATCACGTGCACATGTTTACATGTGTGTAATTGTGTCTTTGTACAGAAAGTTTGACTTCTCCCTTTGATCCTATCTCCACTATGTTTTTGATAGATTCAGAAATAAAGTGCTGATATTCTGCTAGCTAACTGATTTGTGATGTTGAAGTCTCCTTTTCAAAGGCCCTGAGTATCTTTTCTGGGCTCCACCCATATTATTACATTTCATCTGGAAATGCCAGTTTTAAGCATTTCTTAGCTACAGTGAATAACTTCTATTTCAGCACAATTCTTATGTCTTAAATTTGTGATAATGCATTCAAGAGAAGGAACTAGGTAAAAACTGGAGGAAAAAATTGCAAGAGAAACATAATAGAAAGAAGCTATCATTTACTCGATTTGTAGCTCACTGAGGCATTTTACAGATGTGACAGGGATCCTTAGATTACCAAATTGCTTTTTCCCCCTGCTCAAGTAAAGAGATATGGGTTTGAAAATGGGCTTCATTGTGGAGTTTTAATGAGCATTTGCTTACTCTTTCAGCAAAATAGCAGAAAATTCTACAAAACTTAGTCTGTTTTCTTTTCTCTTATTTCCTCTCCACTTTTTTTTTTTTTTTTTTTTTTTTGCTTTTGTTTTTGTTCCAGGATCAATTCAGGAAGCTCACAAACTCTACTTCAGGTTTTGTTTGCTGGCTTTGGAATTTTAAACATTCTGTAGCTCTCCAGAGTATGGAATATAAAGAAACATGGGCAAACTTGGCATTCAGGACACAGACCAGCCAACAACATTTAAAGTTATTCCCCTTTAGCCCTATAAAATCAATAGTCCTGTTAGATAAAAGAGGCTTTCCTAACAGGGAATGATGAGGATTATGGAGGAGCATCTGACAGGTTCAGAGAAGATAAAGGGAAAGTTAGCTTAATTGCCAAGGAGAATATGCAAATTGATTCTAATAAACAAAAGCATTTAAAAAAAGCAAGTACATACAATATCAAAGTAAAACAAGAGAATACAGAAGAGAAAATTGTTTTCTAAGCAGGATACAATGCGCTCTCTCTCTCTCTCTCTCTCTCTCTCTCTCTCTCTCTCTCTGTCTGTCTCTCTCTCTGTGTGTGTGTACCCATGATGTGGTGAGCTTTATTTTAAGATTACTATAATATCAACTACTGAAAACCCTAACCTTATCATGATGAACTATGCAAACTCTGCTCCAATTGGAGACACAGTTCCTAACTAGCCTTTGAGTTTCTTTGAAACACAATATTTAAAGTTTGTGTCTCAGAGAGCTCTACACTCCAATTTTTCCCGTTATTTTTTCCTTATAATGGCTTTCACCAATCTTGACAATGTTTATACCCCCCCCTTTCCAGCATTGATAAATACCAATCACCCATTTATGTGTTGATTATGAACTTGCAAGTATTTTCTGAATCAAGCATGGGCTCGGAACCCAGGTATTTCATCTATACAGACAACGGGTGATCTGTACATACAATGCACCTCATTTGTCATACCCAGTTTCTCAGAACTCACCATCTTTATGTCTGATGTTCACAGTGTGTTAATGCACACTCTGTCACCATCTGTCTCCTTTGACTTTGTGTTGTTTACCTGAAGGAGAGGTTAGCATGGTGATCTGCAGTATTCCTGTTCTTTCTGGTGGGCTATCAGAGCAAGCTAACATACACGAAAATCTACAATGAGATGTTTCAGAAAAGTGCCCCTCCCTCTAGTGCTTGGAATCAAATCCAGGATCTTGTACATGCTAGGTGTGTAGACCAACCCTGGACCACAGCTGCAGTCCCTAGGGGAAATAGTCTGACTCTTTGAAGAAATGATAAACTTCGGAAATATTGGGAAGTATTTGGTGTCTTGGCATAAGCTTGGATTCTCTTCCTCAGAAGCAAATGTGTGTCACATATTAGTGACTTACCTCATGGTCACTATCTGCAGTATGGTGTTATCTCCCTTTATCTTGATATAGGATGAATGTCCCACATAGTTTTCAGACTGAAAATTTCACAATTTTTCTACCAACAAAACCCTCTCAACTCTGGGATATTTCTTGTTTTTCATCTTCCTTCAGTTACTTGAAAGTGAAGATATATAAGTTATATTTTTTTCTGGTCCCTTGTTGGATTTTTTTCCCAGGGAAACTCTCCTGTTTTCATCTTCACACTTTCCTTTGGATCGTTAGTGCATTTTATCAGATTGTAATATCTGTAGCTGGCCTCTGTGAGCCTCTGAAATATTTTTAGAATAAGAGTAGCTATAAATATAGGAATGAATAAATGAATAAGAAAAGGGTGGAGAGAGGGCAGAAACCAAAATTAAATCCTTAGCCTCAGAAGGGAAAAGGAAAGGTCAAAAGCTGCTAAAAACTCTAACGTCTATTTGAAGGATGACCTCGCCTGAAACAAGACAGCACAGAGAGCAGGAACTTGGCAGCAAACTTGCTTCCGCATTCTTTCCAGGAACTGTTCAACAGTCTCGGTCTTCTACATCGACCAGACCACATTAGTCAGGTGTCCTCCTCCCTCCTGTTCCACATGCTGGCTTTAGGACAGGCATATGATCCTCACACTGCAGGCCAGGCTTCCTTTCTGACACTCAAGTCCTATATCATTTTCACAAAATGAGTGGTATATATGACAAAGTTCTCTGTGCACACACATGCTCAGACTACATAGTGGAGAACACTTGCTTGAATTGTCTCACTTAAGTTAGAGCAATAAAAGTATGTAGACAAGATACTGGGGAGATGATTCAGCAGTTGGTCTTCCATAGAACCTGGGGTTTGATTTCTCATACCCACATGGTAGCTTACAACCATCTGTCACTCCAGTTCTGGGGGGATCAGACACACTGTTTGGGCCCTCTACAGGCACCAGGCACAAAAGTGATTATCTCTATATCTATCTATCTATCTATCTATCTATCTATCTATCTATCTATCTATCTGATCTATATCTCACATATATCACATTGACTTAGTCAGAGTTTCTATTCCTGTACAAACATCATACCAAGAAGCAAGTTGGGGAGGAAAGGGTTTATTCAGCTTACACTTCCACATTGCTGTTCATCACCAAAGGAAGTCAGGACTGGAACTCAAGCACATTGGGAAACAGGAGCTTTTGCAGAGGCCATGGAGGGATGTTACTTACTGGCTTACCTCCCCTAGCTTGCTCAGCTTATTTTCTTATGGAATCCAGGACTACCAGCCTAGGAATGGCACAACCCACATTGGGGCCTCCCCCTTGATCACTAATTGAGAAAATACCTTACAGCTGGATTTCATGGAGGCATTTCCTCAAGGGAGGCTCCTTTCTCTGTGATAACTCCAGCTTGTATCAAGTTGACAAACAAAACCAACCAGTATATATATAAAATATGGCCAAATTAACCATACACACAAAATAAAAGGTAAAGTTAAAAAATAGTGGCACAAAGGTAAGCATTCTGAATGGGTATACCGAATCCCTTTGTTTTACGACTGCCAGTATTTTTCCCATGTTCTGTTGAAAACAAAAATACTTCTTTACCTTGGATTATTTGCAAGATAAGTTGATCAGAAATGCCTACATAATACAAAGTTCAAAAGATGTAAAACTACTTTAATGGTTAATATTGATTTTTCAACTTGATAGGATCTAGAAAAAAAATAATTGTCTGGGCATGCTTGTAGGGAAGTTTCTTCCTATATTGGGTTACTTGAGTGGGAAGAGCCACTCTGTTGGTGGCAATATGAATGGGCTGGAGTTCCAGACAGAACAATGAGGAGAAAGCCAGTTGAGCAGAATAACTTACCCCTTTCTGATTCCTGATAGTGAGTGTGAAGTGAGTAGGTGCCTTGAGCTCCTTCTGCCATGTCTTCCCACTGTGATGGACCAAACCCTCCCCCTGAGCCAGATCAAACCCTTGCTAGCTTAAGCTGCTCTGTCAAGTGCTTTGTCACAACCATAAGTAAAGTAACAAAGACAGACATGTGTAGTGTTATATATTTCTGTTGAGACTCTTCTATTGACATTTCCCCTGGATGAGTCTCTGCAACCATGAGCCCTGACAAGATAATACTTTAACTCACTTCTCACATCCATTTTCTTCATGGCACATTCCGATTTTCTTTTTCTGGGACTGTTCTGATTTTTTTAAAGAATGTCGATTGGCACTGAGATCTTTGCATTCTGAAATTTTTATGTATTTCATTTGCCAGTTATTTTTCATTCATCTACATATACACATTCCTGCTTTTCAGAAAAGTTTATGAGGAAAATAAAGTGCTAAGAAAATATCCTTCTGATATCCTCCTTATGGCTTGGCTGCTGGGATCTCAGTCACTGTAGGAAGCCTCAGTTTCCTATTCAAATGATAAAAAGATGCTTTAAAACTGTTGAAGACTTGGTTAAATACTCTTATTTCCAGTTATTTAAAAGTTTTTCATATCTTTGTATTTATATATTATATAGAATATATTTTTTAAAAAAAACTGATATGGTTCCTATAGCTGTTCAAAGAAATTTCTGTATCTAATTTCTTTTTCCTAAATACTTGTGAGTCCAGGAATGAGATACTGAGTGTATATGAGAATAAATGGTTATCTAAAACATCTGTGTTGTATTTTCAGTTTTTTTTTTAACAATACTTTCCTCATCAGGTAGTCTTGTACATCTTATGGTAAACATTCCACAGAGGTAGCAAAATATGATATAGTGGGATTCTAAACCCGCACCTGTAGTCTCTGCTCAATATAGTCAAAGATATTCTGATGGCCACAAGAATTTCAAATGGAAATACAGACTGAGGAACATTGCAACCATTGGAAGTCTTCTGACTTCCAATGCTTCCTTTTTTTGTCCTTCTGTCATCAGTATTCACAGCAAAGGTATTCATTCTTGCCCCCTTCCTCAGCTATTCAAAATGAAACTTACAGTGTGTGTGTGTGTTTGTGTGTTTACCAAGTAGAATATTTGAGGCACAAGAGAAAGTGCAACTGCTTATCTATATAAATCTGTGTTTATATTTGAATATATATAATATTTATGTGTAAGTCTACACAATAAAAAGATAGTAATAAAATAGGTAATGTTATATATCACACTCTATACAAGTAATTATATAAAATCAAATAAATATTATATGTAGCATTATATAATATAACAATGCATATTAATATATGTGGTAAGGGTTGTATGCATTGCATTTATACATTTAAAAATTAATATAAATGCTGTACAGCAAATAATCAATACATGTTTGTCTATGTCTTAATTCATATCCCTATTAGTTTTATAAATATATACAGAAAGAGAAAGAAAGAGAGAGCTACGGAGATAAATAGTGGTAGAGATGGTAGCTCTAGTCACATTAGCATTCTCTAAAACATCAGGCAACTACAAAGTAAACTTCCTTCACTGACTGAATTTTGGAAGTTTTGCCTCAGCAAGCACTCAGACTTGAGGTAAGTGTATGATAATAGATGAATCTAGTTCTCTATCTCTCATTACCATTGGAAGGTCAGAGCCAAGGCTGGAAGAAGACGGAGCAGAGGCTGTGTTTTTGAGGTGAGGCCATCTGATGTTCAGTCAGGGATGTGGACAGAGACACAATGCAGTTAGATATCAACACCAAAATGGGGATTAAACTGGGGGAAATTGTCTCATTGATGGCCTGGAGGAATGTGTACTCTTTAGAGAACTTTAATCTCCATAGGGAGAAAGAAGAAAAAATACTTGTATAAATATGCATTTAAAGTAGACAGTGAGCAATTTGATTTGACCCAGTGGAATTTGGGGCTCTTGTGCCTAGTTAAGTTTAATGACAGAAAAATAATGTCAGTTCTGCATAATTGGCTTAGAGACTATCAATGTCAGGCATAGCATAGCTGTATGTCTCCCTTCAGTGGTGTCTCAATTCATCCCAAAGGCACCAAATGCAGATGTGCACTGATGTGCCTGCTCACTACCACCTCCAAACTGATGGACAAGGGAGTGACTTTTCTCAAAGATGTCATGACAAAAGCAAGCAAGAACTCCTTAAAGTTGGAAGGACTCTCTTTACACCAGGCTCTTCATGATGCCTCTCTGCATGCAAATGACTGCTTCAGCCACCTAAAATCTGAAGCATGGCTGCTTTATCCAATCACGTTTAAATTGGACAAGAGTAATGACAGGAATCAATGTGAAAGAAATATCCTCAATCCACAGCCCTAAGAAAATGAACAAATTTTCTCTGTCTGTATTCACTGTAAGTTCTCTATAGTACAAAGATATACAGGCAGCTATTGAGTGCTGAGAGCAAGAGAAAGCATCTTCCCCAGGGAAGAACATACTACCTGATTATTCAATACTAAATGGTCAGTATTAATAACATATATAATATAGGCTGTACTTATAAATTTATGAGTATGTATACATGTATATATGTAAGATTATTCAATACAAAATAGTCAGTATTAAAAACATATATAAAATATAAACTGTACTTATATATGTATGAATATATATCTACACATATATACATATATATTATGTATACATTATGTATATACACATACATATATGTATGTAACAAAAGAGGACAGGAATTTGAAAGATCAATGAGGGGTATATTGGAGGGTTTAGAAAGAGTAAAAGAAAGGGGGAAGTGATGTAATTATATATGAATCTCAAAAATTAGAGAAATAATTTTAAAAAGAACAAATTGTATACCACTGAATATGAAGTCATATACTCAAGTCTGTATTGTTCTATTAGTGTTTTCTATTTTAATGCATAACTTGCATAATTCATTCAAAAGAACATTCTTAGTGGCTTTTTCATGCTTTAAGGCAGTATATTGTTTTCTTAACCGTTCTTAGCTGTTAAATAATTACAATAGTTTATAAAAGGTCCTAACAGAGCAGTGAGCAAGTACAGAAATAGCCTTATGGTCCAAATGTACACTAAGAACTAAAAGAACACAGACTGTCCGAGATTAGAAAGGTAAAGATTGCTTTTCTCTTCAGAGATGGCTCTCCTCCTCTCCTCATTGATCGGCCGCTTACATCTTTTACAATGTGAACATAGCAGGGCTGTCTGAATGCATCTCGTGCTTACAGACTCACAAATTTTATAATCTAAAGTTTTACAAGTAGTTTAAAATTTAAAAAAGGAACAAGGAGATAATTCAGTTGGTAAAATGCTTTATAGATAGTATGTGTATGTAGGTATGTGTGTATACCCATACCAAATATATACTACATATACATGTATATGTGCATATATATATATATATATATATATATATATATATATATATATATAGTATTCTCTCTATATAGTATGCCTATATATGGATAAAAATGGATATATACTATGCATATATAAGAGTGGATATTAATAAATGCGTGCACACATACACACACATGCACACACACAAACGCACATATGCACGTAGTATTCTAGACCACAGGAGGCAGAGACAATTGAATCTCCAATGATTATTGGATAAATAGCCTTCAATTAGAGATCACCTCATAAACCAAACAAACCCAACAACAAAAAAAAGGTGGCTGACACCTGAGTAATAAAACCCAGTATAATTGACCTCTAGACTACACACATCACACACAAACACACACACACATTTACACTCCTATGCAAATTTCTGCACATATTACACAAGATACAATAAAATGAAACTTCAAAGTTGCAATTGACTTCTCATAAAAAAAAAAAAACAGACCTGATTTTCACCATCCTTTTCCAATTTAAATTATGAAGTACTTTATTGGCTCTGGGAATTGAGTATCGATTTTTAAAGGCATATTTAAGTTGTTTTGCTAAGAAAGGAATTGTTGAAAACAGATTGTTGTAAGTTTCTATTCAAGGACACCAGCACTTCATCATCTTTAACAGAGTATTTTCCAATGCCTGAATCAATATTCATAGTTAAATTACATTTAATTAAGTATGAAAAAACATATAGTAGTTGAAAACCAAGAAGTTAATGGGTAGAAGCAGTTAATGGCTAATTCTCCATAAACTATTTGAAGAATTCTAAGGAAGACATATAAACATTTTTGTCTATAGTAGTTTTTATACAAAGTTTATTTTGTTAATAATTTTCTAACATTAAATGCTATTGTTTTTATCTTGAGGAGATTCTTAGAAAACACATTGTTTAGCATACTATATAGAAAAGGATATTTTTTCTATTTTTCTTAATAGAGTTACTTACATATCTTTATGTTCTGAGAGGTAATTCTAGAAGCTCTGACATGCTTTGAGACTTCTGGTTTTAATGAATTTTACTTCTTAATAAGGTTTTAATTTGTCAAAACACTGGGTAAATAGCCTACAGAATTCTAATATACAGCAATGTCTCACATACATCAATATACTCAATGACTCCTGTTATTTACAATAAGAATTACTATAGCATATTTGTCAAAATTAAAGTGCCATTATAAATGATTACAAATAACGAGTATTGATTTTTATGAAAAGTACTTAGATCTTACCTTACATCTTTTATGGTTTCATATGGGTCTTATATGGATGCCAGTTTACATTGATTTTTATCATTGTGTCTCAGTATTCTTGTCTGCAGTATGACTGTTCTATGCTTTTCATGATCCTGGCACTCCTGAGAAGTTATTGGTAGTCTATTTTGAAGGGAAACCTTTAGCTGGAATTTATCTGCTCTTTTATCAGCATTGGAATTGGGAAGGAGGACGAGAGAGTCAAGGTTCCTTTTCTACCACACTAAATGTAAACATGGAACTTGATGCTATGGATTATAATAACCCTCACCCCTTGCCTCCTCACTCCTTTCCCTCTTGGGAAACTCTTTACCTGTATTCAGTGTAGATGAAACAAAGACCAACCAGTTGGCTTTTGTGTTCTTTTAACATATCAGTGGGGCTTGGAGAAACACTTTCTTATTTCCTATCATTGGGAGACATTTCAGTGGTTGTGTATTGATTGTCACTCCTGGTTCTAAAACCATCTTTTGCTCTAGGGACTCATGAGTGTTAGTTGTACAGGTAGCTTCTGAGATGTCATTGTTTTAGGCCTTCTCAGTTGGCCAAGCTAGGAAGCCCATGTGTGTATATAATAAGTCCAGTACAGATTGAGTTTTAATCAGCCATTAAATAAAATGGATGTTCTGCCTTAACATTGACTGTTCTGGAATTTGTTATAATTTGCATAATTTAGTATACTAAATAATTCACTGTAATCCATTCTCTTTTGCATTGTTAAATGAAAATAGTAAGTTATAATGACATCCCATTCTCCAAGTTAGTAACAATCATCAGATTTCTACAAAATAAAGTAACCTGAGTTTGATCCCCAGAACCCATATGGCTGAAGGGGAGATGCTATGCAAAACATCCCAGAATGCTACTGTACTTCAGTAAGTCAATAGATGAGTTGAAAATTAAACTATCTGATTTTAGTCATAAATCATGATGAATGCTATTCTCGAAATCTTTATTAGAACCTCTCTAAAATTGCATCATAAAAAAAAGAGTGCAAAGAGTGAATTATACTCAAGGAGCACCAGGGCTTTGTACCTGAGTTTCAGAACTACTGAAATTTTATTTTATTTTTATTCCTTTGGTCAATGTTTCTTCTACCATGTTCTAGATTCATAAGTTTGGTGGAACATTGATACTCATGCTGCAATAAGATCCTTTTGACAGTAAAATTAGGGTTGATTCAGGTTTAAACCGAAGAAAAGGGACTTTGTAATTTTATTTCTTTGAAATAAATTTCAATGTGTTTGTAATGTACAGATTTATATATTTGTAATATGCAATTATATGTTTGTAATATGAAAATACACTTCATGAGTCCTTAAGCAAGGGCAATTTCACACACTAGATCAGTGAAAGGGATCATTCTAGATTACAGACCTCCTGTCCTGTTCACTAATACAGAAAGTGAAGACATGTCTTCATTGAGTTTTTCAACCTCTTGTGCACTGTACAGATGTTACTACAATTCACTTTTACTTCAAGGCTACATGTCTGTAATTAACCTTCTGGTGGTAGACCAGTTTTAAAATCACAGTCAGATATGTGAATCTCCTTCTTCATGGATTTCTTCATCACTCTGTCTTCTGATACAAATAGATTTTATAAACTTTCTGGCTATGAGTCATATTTTTGTGTTATAGGAATAAGAATATGGAAAACAGGGAAGGCTGCAGGAGAGCTACAACTGTCTCCAGTACTCTTGTTCAGATCCATTTCAATCAACCATACCATGAGCTAAAAACATGTTTTCTAGGCATATGTATTCATTTCCTCTCCAACTTGATTACATTTGTTGAATGTTTCATAAAAGGAACGTGCTTTAAGGGCTACCTTCCTAGTCACACATTTCTAACAATTTAGTGAGAGTTGCCAAACCACACTGTTTCCCAATGAAAACCAGAGATCACAAACTGCAGCAAAGAAGCCAAAGTTGAGAGGAACATGGTATAAACATCAGGCTTACAAAATCAATTTCGGCCTTAAAACTAAATGATACAGAGAAAAGTGTAAGGAAAATGATTTGTTGGTTTCAGGATTGTATTAGAACTAGCTAGGAACCCCATTGGTTTTGTTTTTGTTTGGTTGGTTGGTTGTTCGTTTTGTTTTGTTTTGTTTTGTTTTGTTTTACACTGAAATAGACCTTCAGGATTCTTTCCAGGGCTAGCTGGGGATTTCAAGTTAGTGTGAAGACCAACATACTTCCCAAGGTGCCAGTGCCTCTGGAAGTGTGAATCTGTTTAATCCAAGCGGGTCTTTTAACACAGGAACAACTTCCCTCTAGGTTCCTCTCCCAAGTTTGGCAATATGAACTGCTTATACTCTATGCATAAGCAGGCTTAATGTGATCCTTCTCATCTACAAAATAAAGCACATCATTGGCAGTACATGAGCTGAAAATTCTACAAAATAATGTCTGAAAAACTTAAAAAGTTTAATAAAAGCTAAGTAATAGCAGATTTTAAATGACCAAAATATCAGCTTCAAGAGTTATGTGTGCCTGTCCTTTTTGCTTATGATTGTATCACAGTAGAGAAGAATTCATTGGGTATGTGTTTTGAGTTAATAGTCGTGAAGACTATTAACTCAAAAGAATAGAAGCTTAAGGCATAGAGACGTGTGTTTTTATTTATCTCTATCATTTGACTGACTCCCTCATGTAAGGATAGTTTTAAATATCTGGTATTTGTACTGAACTTCACAGCATCAAAAATACAGACAATACAGACCCAAGTGGAAACTTTGGGTATTATCTTTTTAAAATGATGCTATAGACATAAAACAGTTGGCATAAAACAAATTGGACCTCTTAGAAGGGATACAGGATTTCCACTATAGATTATCACTTCTTCATATAAATAGACACATTTCTCTCTTTATGTGGGATATTTAACTACCTGGCTTGCTATGTAACCTAACTGCTTTGTAGCTCTAAAATTGGTATTTGACTGGACCATCAAATACAATATGAGGAGCATATGCCAATACTGATAGTTCCAGGCGAGGGATTTAGACTTGGAAGTACTAAATGTTTTACAAAAACAAAGGACATTAAAAGTTAAGCCTAGGATTGTAAAGAAAATGTCAATAATAAAATTAAGTTAAAAGCAAACAACAATAATGCAACTGACACCCAGTTACTCCTTAAAGACCCCTCATACCCTCTTTCATGCTCTCTTCCTATTAATTTTATTAATAGGACACTAAAGGAGGATCCTTTTAGTTTTAACTTGACTTCTCAGATACAATTACAAAGGCCTGCTGACAGTGGCTAACTCTCACTGAGACACACACCCAGTAAGTGATGGAGGTGGGATCCAAGCCTACACATGTTCCACCAAGTACTGTTTCAGAAGCTTGGCCACTCTTAGTCCTATGCTTTTCCGTCATGTTCATGACTGCTGGAATGATGGACTAAGCACATCAGTAAATAAAGCTTCCTGTTATTAATAGAAAGGACTCTTCTCCTTTATGAATGCATACACCTGATATTTCCCCTATTGGTGGCAGTACACTACGTTTGGACATTTTAGTGGATGCCGACGATGATGAGGCTCACAGATTAACTAAACATATACAATGTCTAACTGCATTCTGATATATATTGGCATACACAAGAGTGCTGAACTGACTCCAGGAAGTACATATATTTCAGTCATTTTACATTTCTCTTCTGTAAGATATTGGGACAGTTCTTTGATGCAACTGTGACAGTTAGCGTACCACACTCTATAGGATCCCCTTCGTGGTTTTCCAGCTTTATATAAGATTTTATTACTGATACAATCATATTCCAAGACATATTCACCATCACACATGCTAGAACCTGACGTGTATTCATTTTCAGTAACTTCTAAGATCCCATGTATGAAATTTATTCTACGGTTGCACTTTTCTCAGTTGCTAAAGTTTAAGCAGATACTGCAAGAAAGCTATAAAGCACATTTGGCTGTCTGTTCCATATAAACACAATTATAAGTGTGTGGCTTTTATCCTGAACTTTAAGATATTTCAAGTTATTGAGCAAGCATGTGTGTTGATAATCCAGAGTCCCTGTTTGTTGGTTGACTGGGAACTTGGAAGATTGTTAAGAAGAGAAACAACAAGAGATGAAAATGAACACAATTTCATTTCTTCTTCTCACACATAGAGTTTTGTTTAGTTCCCCGTTCCTTTGATATTTTGCATTCACCATTGGGCTTGACTGACAAGAGACTCCCTGTAAAAGGCAGGTTCCCTCTGAGATAAAGCTGGTTTCCATGGTGCTAAATTTTTTTTCATCTAATAGCTATGTGTGGGTCCTTACATACAGACTGTCAGCACCCATGCCAACAACTGGTCACACAGGGATATAGAAGGGAGATATGTGTGCTGCATATAAACTCCAGCTGTGTGCTTCATAGAAACACCAGCACATGCAATGTTTCTTCAAGCATTGTAGCTTATATTTAAAGGAAGGAAATTTGATTATTTTGTGGCAAATATCATAAGGTCAGTGAGGGATGTTGGTTGTTTTCATTTTGAAAACATCTTTCAAGCAGCTGATTGTGATTGTTTAGGACGTGGCAAGGCCATTTCTAACCCAAGGTTGCCATTTTCAAGATGGATAACACAAGAGCAAAACACCTATTAAGTTGATGACCACTGGAGATTGTTATGCATTTTCATTACTTTGTGTTCTTCACATTATTGTTTTGCTAAACTAAGCACATTTGACCGCATCCAAAGTCCAGTCTTGCATTTACCTTGGGCAAAGATTGTTTAAGTTATAATCAACTGTGATTCTTTAATATCTGTTTGGAAATCTATCACTATAAACCCTAAACTATCTAACAAATGCATATTTTCCTCCATAGTCTAGGAGAAACATGTAAAGTTGGTATTTGGGATTTTCCCTGCCTTTAAAAACTACACTTTATGTGTCTAGAGAAAACGTCTCGCAGAGTAAGTTTATATTTTTGGAAGGGAGGGGACATATTCAGTGCAAAGGTAAATAAGCAAGCAGTCGGTTCAGATTTATTCTGAGGGTCTCAGTAGTTGAAGATCAGTACTGGTGTATTCCCTCAGGGACCTGGATGGCTTAGGAGTCTCACTGTGAACTGCTCTGCAAGGTGTCAGCCAGCCAGCGCACTCAGGCCACTCAGTCAATTCTTAGAAAGAGTATCAGTTGGAAACCTTGAAGTCCCGGCTTCATTATTGTTATTATTATTATTATTATTATTATTATTATTATTTTCTAAGTGAGAAATGGGAGAAGCTGGGGGACATGTCAGCAGTCAATACTTCACTCCCAGTGACCATCTCTAATAAGAATAGGAACTAAGAAAGCACTCCGAAAATTAAAATACAGAAACCACAGTAGTTTGAAAGTAAAAACTTTAGAGGTTTGTCGGTGCCCAAAGCTTAGACCTCCACTGAGCAAATCTTGGCAGTGAGGCTGTGCATACAATCTACAAGGGACTACAATGGCCATTCTGTTAGTAATGCTGGCCATTGTTTGTGACACCCCAAAAATTCTATCCTTAGTGTTCTAGTTGTCTCTTTTTAATCTCTTTGGAGGTTTAAGCCTAACCTCTCCCGGAAGTTGTCTGGTTTGGGGATTAGAAGACATTGAGTGGCAAGCTGGTGGGTAAGATTGGGCAGGGAAAAGGAAAGTTTAGTATTCACGGACCATCCTCCCAGCTCCGTGCACTCTCAAGCTCTCCAGTGGACACCTTCAGGCTTTCTAGACTCCTTACAAAAGAACGTAATTTACAGATGAAAACTTGAAGGCTTTGAGCTAACACGCTGTGTGAGATTCCCGTGGCGCTAATGGTTCGGAGATTCTATTGTTAAGGTTCTGACATGCTTTTCTGTAATCCGGACTAGTGGATTGATGCACATCCATTTAGGCACCTGGAAGAGAGATTTCACCCTGCCTCCAATTGCCCAATTCAAGTGGTCAAAGGTGCGCGCGTGACTTGATGGTAGAGTAGGAGCCAACCCAGTTGAGCATGGATCCCGGCACTATTGCTCAGGTTCTTGGACCTCTGATTGAAAAACCCGCCCAACCGTACATTCCGGGGAAAGCCGGTACCTGTCAGGAGGGAAGCAGTGACCGATTTCCACTTTCTTGTGAAGCTTTGGATGCTCGGTAACCCCCTTCTCCCCAACTCCCATCCCCGCAACAGCGCGCGCTGCCTTGCCCGGGGCGCTCTGAGCTTTCGCCCGCCCGGCCACAGGGAGCGACCGCGACCCCTGGAGCTCATGGCTTGGAGCGCTTCCGCAGGCTCACTCACCGATCCTGAGCACTTGAGAGGAGGTCTGAGGGAGGATGTAACACAGGAAATAGAGGAGTGTCCAGCTGGTGTCCCTGGTCCAGAGCCCGGGTTGGATGAGGACTGTGCCGCGCTCCATCTTTCAAGCTTCTTAATTCATGCCGAAACACAGTCGTGGCCTCACGCCCGCAAGATGCACCCAACTTGGGCTGGGTCCCCGCCTCATTCTCCCTGGATGCACACCGCGCGCTCTCTGCTCTCAGGAGAGCGAGGTGAAGGGAACAAGCGTGAAGCGGGCTTCCGAGACTGAGCTGGAGCTGCTTGGGGCTCCTTGCACTGGCCGTTAGCCCATCACTGTTCGTCCTCCTCCTCCTCCATGGGCTGCATACCTCCAAGAATCAGCAGGATTCCGCTCCTGGAGCCCAGAGACCAGCTGGGGAAAGTTGCTACCTCGATTTGCTGGAACGTCTCACTCATTCGTCCTCTGGTCAGATGCTGAAGTGATGGGCAGGGGGAGTGGGTAGAAGGTTCAGGGTGCAGTGAGAAAAAGAGAGAAAAGGAGGGAAGAAGACACCCAAGGAGAGAGGGAACTGGGTGAGTTGGTGCAGCGCTCAGACCAAGCAGGATGAGCTCTCTCAGGTTTACTGTGATACAACCTCAGCTTTTGCTTCTTTCTCAGTCCTGCTTTCCCTCCGCCCCTCTTGGCCCCACCCTTTATTTACAGCCCGCCCCAGCAAACCCTACTAACCCAGCCAGACACACTCAGTAGCGCGCATACTCGCGCACGCGCTCGCGGACACACACACACACACACACACACACACACACACACACACTCGTGCTTACATACGCTCGCGAGCGCGCACACACACATACACACACACTTACGCCATGCACTTACACTTACACATCCTGTCCCTTAACTTTGCGCTGTGGTGCTGGAAAGTCCATATAGTCTTGCATCCCCAAGACGGATCACATCTAACCTATTGGTCGCTAGGCAAAGGGAGTACTGCTATCCCTTGTAAATGACAGCCTTATGCCTAGGCTCCTATACCAGGGTCTTAGAGATGCCTAGCACATGAAAGGAAATCGCAGCCTCAGAGAGTAATATTTAAGAATTATCAGAGTTTCAATATTTTTAACTCTGAGAAGGATGAAGAGAAAGAGAGGGGAGGAGGAAGAAGGAAAATAAATAGGTACCCTTCAGTCTTTCAAGATTATAGCGACTCTTCTTATTTGGACCGGGCATAATGTCTTGAAAATTGGTTCCATTTACAAGCGCAGAACTGAGAAAGAGGCAGCTTCGGGCACGGGCACGCAGCTTTTCTTAATTTCTTTTCACTGTCACATTGGAGCACTGGAAATAGGCTATTTTAACAATGTAGGTTTAGAGACCATTTCTCTGTAGAAGGACAAGGACACTTCCCTGGGGAAATCAACGTTTGCTCATGTTGGCTTAATTTCCTATGAGTTTTCTGGGGAATGTTCCATATAAATGTTTGCTGGTTCTGTATGAACACTTCAAGGTGCTTTTTTTTTTCCTAAGTAGGGATTTGGAAAGTTGATCTAAATTGAATTATTTCATAAAAGAAACACTTGTAATTATATGAGTGCAGAATGTGAAAAGATTACAAGAGTATCTTAAAATTCACTTATTCCACAAATGCACATTGAATAGCTTGTACCTGGTAGTAGAGACTCTGTTCCCTGAAAAACTTATCATGAGAGGCTACAGTGTCACTGCTGGAGGCTAGTAGGTTAAATTGTATGTGTAGCTCTCAATTTTTCAGGGTGAGTTGAGGAAATTGAACATATATTCCAATAAGATGATTCATGCAGATTTAGGGGTGCATCTTATCAAAGAAAAGGATCAGAGACATAAGTGGCTACATGCAGAAACATGAAGTTCTTGTATTGAAGAAAGAGGGCCTTCTTTGTATTGGTTAAATGCGAAGAAAAGTAAAACTAAGAGTAGTAAATGGATTTTTTTTTAAATAATCAACTTCAAGTTACTTTAGACTATTTCTGAAACCAGTTAGAAACAATGATGTAATCTGCCTCAAAAGACAGCCATACTTGTCATTATCCATCCATCCATCCACCTACCCATCCACCCATCCATCTCTCCATCCATCCATCCATCCATCCATCCATCCATCCA